>NC_056744.1:40543300-40644746 GCF_019279795.1 Protopterus annectens | reverse complement strand
ACTGCTTGTGTGTCTCTGCTACCTTTAGACTACAACAAAAAGAAAAAAAACAAAGAAATCTTGCTTTTTTCCCACTTTCTGAAAGTTTAGAAAGTTCAGTTACAGATTTGCTGTTCTGAACTGTTTGGAAGTTTCTAGAAGGCCAGTGCTTGCTTGGGCTAAAGGGAAGTCTCTGTGTTCACCAGTGGGAGTGCTTAACACTGAACAGCCTGCCTGTCCCTGGAGGAGTGGTTACTACCTAGAAGCTGTAGTTTTATTGGCCATTTTGGGTCAATTCTAAACTCCTTCATCTCTCTCTCTTAAAACCCGGCTGCCTCCTGGTTTTGGCATCTTTTCAGGCTTGCTAGTTGTTGCTGAAGCACCTACCAAGGGGAGAAAATGCTGAGAGAAGAAAAGGAGCCACTTTTGTGATTTTAAGTATTTTCTTCTGATTTTTTTGTTAAGTTTTACTGCTTTGCCGCCTATTTTTTGGCATTTTCTGGCTTGCTAAAGTTTATATCTGTAACAGTAACAGTACTTGGAACACATCTAGAGCCTGTTTACTGCATTCCCTGTGTTGCACTTAATTTAAAATCGTTTTTTTCTCTAAAAACTGCATTTTACCTGATTTTGACCTAGCACTCAAGCGTGGGGTCATTTATTGCACTGTTGTGATTATTTTGCTGCTTGTGTATCTCGGCTACCTTTAAACTACAACAAAAAGAAAAAAAAAAATCTTGCTTTTTTCCCACTTTCTGAAAGTTAAGAAAGTTCAGTTACATATTTGCTGTTCTGAACTGTTTGGAAGTTTCTAGAAGGCCAGTGGTTGCTTGGGCTAAAGGGAAGTCTCTGTGTTCACCAGTGGGAGTGGTTAACACTGAACAGCCTGCTTGTCCCTGGAGGAGTGGTTACTACCTAGAAGCTGTAGTTCTATTGGCCATTCTGGATCAATTCTAAACTCCTTGATCTCTCTCTCTCTTTAAACCCGGCTGCCTCGAGGTTTTGGCATCTTTTCAGGCTTGCTAGTTGTTGCTGAAGCACCTACCAAGGGGAGAAATGCTGAGAGAAGAAAAGGAGCCACTTTTGTGATTTTAAGTATTTTCTTCTGATTTTTTGTTAAGTTTTACTGCTTTCCCGCCTATTTTTTGATATTTTCCGGCTTGCTAAAGTTTATATCTGGAACAGTAACAGTACTTGGAACACATCTAGAGCCTGTTTACTGCATTTCCTGTGTTGCACTTAATTTAAAATCGTTTTTTTCTATAAAAACTGCATTTTACCTGATTTTGACCTAGTACTCAAGATTGGGGTCATTTATTGCACTGTTGTGATTATTTTGCTGCTTGTGTATATCTGCTACCTTTAAACTACAACAAAAAGAAAAAAAATCTTGCTTTTTTCCCACTTTCTGAAAGTTAAGAAAGTTCAGTTACAGATTTGCTGTTCTGAACTGTTTGGAAGTTTCTAGAAGGCCAGTGCTTGCTTGGGCTAAAGGAAAGTCTCTGTGTTCACCAGTGGGAGTGGTTAACACTGAACAGCCTGTCTGTCCCTGGAGGAGTGGTTACTACCTAGAAGCTGTAGTTTTATTGGCCATTTTGGGTCAATTCTAAACTCCTTGATCTCTCTCTCTTAAAACCCGGCTACCTCGTGGTTTTGGCATCTTTTCAGGCTTGCTAGTTTTTGCTGAAGCACCTACCAAGGGGAGAAAATGCTGAGAGAAGAAAAGTAGCCACTTTTATGATTTTAAGTATTTTCTTCTGATTTTTTGTTAAGTTTTACTGCTTTGCCGCCTATTTTTTGGCATTTTCCGGCTTGCTAAAGTTTATATCTGTAACACTAACAGTACTTGGAACACATTTAGAGCCTGTTTACTGCATTTCCTGTGTTGCACTTAATTTAAAATCGTTTTTTTCTCTAAAATCTGCATTTTACCTGATTTTGACCTTGCACTCAAGTGTGGGGTCATTTATTGCACTGTTGTGATTATTTTGCTGCTTGTGTATCTCTGCTATGTTTAAATTATAACAAAAAGAAAAAAAACCAAAAAAATCTTGCTTATTTCCCACTTTCTGAAAGTTAAGAAAGTTCAGTTACAGATTTGCTGTTCTGAACTGTTTGGAAGTTTCTAGAAGGCCAGTGCTTGCTTGTGCTAAAGGAAAGTCTCTGTGTTCACCAGTGGAAGTGGTTAACACTGAACAGCCTGCCTGTCCCTGAAGGAGTGGTTACTACCTAGAAGCTGTAGTTTTATTGGCCATTTTGGGTCAATTCTAAACTCCTTGATCTCTCTCTATTAAAACCTGGCTGTCTTATGGTTTTGGCATCTTTTCAGGCTTGCTAGTTGTTGCTGAAGCACCTACCAAGGGGAGAAAACGCTGAGAAAAGAAAAGGAGCCACTTTTGTGATTTTAAGTATTTTCTTCTGAGTTTTTGTTATGTTTTACTGCTTTGCCGCCTATTTTTTTGCGTTTTCCGGCTTGCTAAAGTTTATATCTGTAACAGTAACAGTACTTGGAACACATCTAGAGCCTGTTTACTGCATTTCCTGTGTTCCACTTAATTTAAAATCGTTTTTTTTCTCTAAAAACTGCATTTTACCTGATTTTGACCTAGCACTCAATTGTGGGGTCATTTATTGCACTGTTGTGATTATTTTGCTGCTTGTGTATCTCTGCTACCTTTAAACTACAACAAAAAGAAAAAAAATTATTGCTTTTTTCCCACTTTCTGAAAGTTAAGAATGTTCAGTTACAGATTTGCTGTTCTGAACTGTTTGGAAGTTTCTAGAAGGCTAGTGCTTGCTTGGGCTAAAGGGAAGTCTCTGTGTTCACCAGTGAGAGTGGTTAACACTGAACAGCCTGCCTGTCCCTAGAGGAGTGGTTACTACCTAGAAGCTGTAGTTTTATTGGCCCTTTTGGGTCAATTCTAAACTCCTTGACCTCTCTCTCTTAAAACCCAGCTGCCTCGTGGTTTTAGCGTCATTTCAGGCTTGCTAGTTGTTGCTGAAGCACCTACCAAGGGGAGAAAACGCTGAGAGAAGAAAAGGAGCCACTTTTCTGATTTTAAGTATTTTCTTCTGATTTTTTGTTAAGTTTTACTGCTTTGCCGCCTATTTTTTGGCATTTTATTGCTTGCTAAAGTTTATATCTGTAACAGTAATAGTACTTGGAACACATCTAGAGCCTGTTTACTGCATTTCCTGTGTTGCACTTAATTTAAAATCGTTTTTTTCTCTAAAAACTGCATTTTACCTGATTTTGACCTAGCACTCAAGTGTGGGGTCATTTATTGCACTGTTGTGATTATTTTGCTGCTTGTGTATCTCTGCTACCTTTAGACTACAACAAAAAGAAAAAAAAACAAAGAAATCTTGCTTTTTTCCCACTTTCTGAAAGTTTAGAAAGTTCAGTTACAGATTTGCTGTTCTGAACTGTTTGGAAGTTTCTAGAAGGCCAGTGCTTGCTTGGGCTAAAGGGAAGTCTCTGTGTTCACCAGTGGGAGTGGTTAACACTGAACAGCCTGCCTGTCCCTGGAGGAGTGGTTACTACCTAGAAGCTGTAGTTTTATTGGCCATTTTGGGTCAATTCTAAACTCCTTGATCTCTCTCTCTCTTTAAACCCGGCTGCCTCGAGGTTTTGGCATCTTTTCAGGCTTGCTAGTTGTTGCTGAAGCACCTACCAAGGGGAGAAATGCTGAGAGAAGAAAAGGAGCCACTTTTGTGATTTTAAGTATTTTCTTCTGATTTTTTGTTAAGTTTTACTGCTTTCCCGTCTATTTTTTGACATTTTCCGGCTTGCTAAAGTTTATATCTGGAACAGTAACAGTACTTGGAACACATCTAGAGCCTGTTTACTGCATTTCCTGTGTTGCACTTAATTTAAAATCGTTTTTTTCTATAAAAACTGCATTTTACCTGATTTTGACCTAGTACTCAAGTTTGGGGTCATTTATTGCACTGTTGTGATTATTTTGCTGCTTGTGTATATCTGCTACCATTAAACTACAACAAAAAGAAAAAAAATCTTGCTTTTTTCCCACTTTCTGAAAGTTAAGAAAGTTCAGTTACAGATTTGCTGTTCTGAACTGTTTGGAAGTTTCTAGAAGGCCAGTGCTTGCTTGGGCTAAAGGAAAGTCTCTGTGTTCACCAGTGGGAGTGGTTAACACTGAACAGCCTGTCTGTCCCTGGAGGAGTGGTTACTACCTAGAAGCTGTAGTTTTATTGGCCATTTTGGGTCAATTCTAAACTCCTTGATCTCTCTCTCTTAAAACCCGGCTACCTCGTGGTTTTGGCATCTTTTCAGGCTTGCTAGTTTTTGCTGAAGCACCTACCAAGGGGAGAAAATGCTGAGAGAAGAAAAGGAGCCACTTTTATGATTTTAAGTATTTTCTTCTGATTTTTTGTTAAGTTTTACTGCTTTGCCGCCTATTTTTTGGCATTTTCCGGCTTGCTAAAGTTTATATCTGTAACACTAACAGTACTTGGAACACATTTAGAGCCTGTTTACTGCATTTCCTGTGTTGCACTTAATTTAAAATCGTTTTTTCTCTAAAATCTGCATTTTACCTGATTTTGACCTTGCACTCAAGTGTGGGGTCATTTATTGCACTGTTGTGATTATTTTGCTGCTTGTGTATCTCTGCTACCTTTAAATTACAACAAAAACAAAAAAATCTTGCTTATTTCCCACTTTCTGAAAGTTAAGAAAGTTCAGTTACAGATTTGCTGTTCTGAACTGTTTGGAAGTTTCTAGAAGGCCAGTGCTTGCTTGGGCTAAAGGAAAGTTTCTGTGTTCACCAGTGGAAGTGGTTAACACTGAACAGCCTGCCTGTCCCTGAAGGAGTGGTTACTACCTAGAAGCTGTAGTTTTATTGGCCATTTTGGGTCAATTCTAAACTCCTTGATCTCTCTCTATTAAAACCTGGCTGTCTTATGGTTTTGGCGTCTTTTCAGGCTTGCTAGTTGTTGCTGAAGCACCTACCAAGGGGAGAAAACGCTGAGAAAAGAAAAGGAGCCACTTTTGTGATTTTAAGTATTTTCTTCTGAGTTTTTGTTATGTTTTACTGCTTTGCCGCCTATTTTTTGGCATTTTCTGGCTTGCTAAAGTTTATATCTGTAACAGTAACAGTACTTGGAACACATCTAGAGCCTGTTTACTGCATTTCCTGTGTTCCACTTAATTTAAAATCGTTTTTTTTTCTCTAAAAACTGCATTTTACCTGATTTTGACCTAGCACTCAATTGTGGGGTCATTTATTGCACTGTTGTGATTATTTTGCTGCTTGTGTATCTCTGCTACCTTTAAACTACAACAAAAAGAAAAAAAAATATTGCTTTTTTCCCACTTTCTGAAAGTTAAGAATGTTCAGTTACAGATTTGCTGTTCTGAACTGTTTGGAAGTTTCTAGAAGGCCAGTGCTTGCTTGGGCTAAAGGGAAGTCTCTGTGTTCACCAGTGAGAGTGGTTAACACTGAACAGCCTGCCCGTCCGTAGAGGAGTGGTTACTACCTAGAAGCTGTAGTTTTATTGGCCCTTTTGGGTCAATTCTAAACTCCTTGATCTCTCTCTCTTAAAACCCAGCTGCCTCGTGGTTTTAGCGTCATTTCAGGCTTGCTAGTTCTTGCTGAAGCACCTACCAATGGGAGAAAACGCTGAGAGAAGAAAAGGAGCCACCTTTCTGATTTTAAGTATTTTCTTCTGATTTTTTGTTAAGTTTTACTGCTTTGCCGCCTATTTTTTGGCATTTTATTGCTTGCTAAAGTTTATATCTGTAACAGTAATAGTACTTGGAACACATCTAGAGCCTGTTTACTGCATTTCCTGTTTTGCACTTAATTTAATATCGTTTTTTTCTCTAAAAACTGCATTTTACCTGATTTTGACCTAGCACTCAAGTGTGGGGTCATTTATTGCACTGTTGTGATTATTTTGCTGCTTGTGTATCTCTGCTACCTTTAGACTACAACAAAAAGAAAAAAAAACAAAGAAATCTTGCTTTTTTCCCACTTTCTGAAAGTTTAGAAAGTTCAGTTACAGATTTGCTGTTCTGAACTGTTTGGAAGTTTCTAGAAGGCCAGTGCTTGCTTGGGCTAAAGGGAAGTCTCTGTGTTCACCAGTGGGAGTGGTTAACACTGAACAGCTTGTCTGTCCCTGGAGGAGTGGTTACTAGCTAGAAGCTGTAGTTTTATTGGCCATTTTGGGTCAATTCTAAACTCCTTCATCTCTCTCTCTTAAAACCCGGCTGCCTCCTGGTTTTGGCATCTTTTCAGGCTTGCTAGTTGTTGCTGAAGCACCTACCAAGGGGAGAAAATGCTGAGAGAAGAAAAGGAGCCACTTTTGTGATTTTAAGTATTTTCTTCTGATTTTTTTGTTAAGTTTTACTGCTTTGCCGCCTATTTTTTGGCATTTTCCGGCTTGCTAAAGTTTATATCTGTAACAGTAACAGTACTTGGAACACATCTAGAGCCTGTTTACTGCATTCCCTGTGTTGCACTTAATTTAAAATCGTTTTTTTCTCTAAAAACTGCATTTTACCTGATTTTGACCTAGCACTCAAGCGTGGGGTCATTTATTGCACTGTTGTGATTATTTTGCTGCTTGTGTATCTCTGCTACCTTTAAACTACAACAAAAAGAAAAAAAAAAACAAAAAATCTTGCTTTTTTCCCACTTTCTGAAAGTTAAGAAAGTTCAGTTACAGATTTGCTGTTCTGAACTGTTTGGAAGTTTCTAGAAGGCCAGTGCTTGCTTGTGCTAAAGGAAAGTCTCTGTGTTCACCAGTGGGAGTGGTTAACACTGAACAGCCTGCCTGTCCCTGGAGGAGTGGTTACTACCTAGAAGCTGTAGTTTTATTGGCCCTTTTGGGTCAATTCTAAACTCCTTGATCTCTCTCTCTTAAAACCCAGCTGCCTCGTGGTTTTGGCGTCGTTTCAGGCTTGCTAGTTGTTGCTGAAGCACCTACCAAGGGGAGAAAACACTGAGAGAAGAAAAGGAGCCACTTTTGTGATTTTAAGTATTTTCTTCTGATTTTTTGTTAAGTTTTACTGCTTTGCCGCCTATTTTTTGGCATTTTACGGCTTGCTAAAGTTTATATCTGTAACAGTAATAGTACTTGGAACACATATAGAGCCTGTTTACTGCATTTCCTCTGTTGCACTTAATTTAAAATCGTTTTTTTCTCTAAAAACTGCATTTTACCTGATTTTGACCTAGCACTCAAGTGTGGGGTCATTTATTGCACTGTTGTGATTATTTTGCTGCTTGTGTATCTCTGCTACCTTTAAACTACAACAAAAAGAAAAAGAAAAACAAAAAATCTTGCTTTTTTCCCACTTTCTGAAAGTTAAGAAAGTTCAGTTACAGATTTGCTGTTCTGAACTGTTTGGAAGTTTCTAGAAGGCCAGTGCTTGCTTGGGCTAAAGGAAAGTCTCTGTGTTCACCAGTGGAAGTGGTTAACACTGAACAGCCTGCCTGTCCCTGGAGGAGTGGTTACTACCTAGAAGCTGTAGTTTTATTGGCCCTTTTGGGTCAATTCTAAACTCCTTGATCTCTCTCTCTTACAACCCAGCTGCCTCGTGGTTTTGGCGTCGTTTCAGGCTTGCTAGTTGTTGTTGAAGCACCTACCAAGGGGAGAAAATGCTGAGAGAAGAAAAGGAGCCACTTTTGTGATTTTAAGTATTTTCTTCTGATTTTTTGTTAAGTTTTACTGCTTTGCCGCCTATTTTTTGGCATTTTCCGGCTTGCTAAAATTTATATCTGTAACTGTAACGGTACTTGGAACACATCTAGAGCCTGTTTACTATATTTCCTGTGTTGCACTTAATTTAAAATCGTTTTTTTCTCTAAAAACTGCATTTTACCTGATTTTGAGCTAGCACTCAAGTGTGGGGTCATTTGTTGCACTGTTGTGATTATTTTGCTGCTTGTGTATCTCTGCTACCTTTAAGGTACAACAAAAAGAAAATAAAAATCTTGCTTTTTTTCCACTTTCTGAAAGTTAAAGTTCAGTTACAGATTTGCTGTTCTAAACTGTTTGGAAGTTTCTAGAAGGCCAGTGCTTGCTTGGGCTAAAGAGAAGTCTCTGTGTTCACCAGTGGGAGTGGTTAACACTGAACAGCCTGCCTGTCTCTGGAGGAGTGGTTACTACCTAGAAGTTGTAGTTTTATTGGCCATTTTGGGTCAATTCTAAACTCCTTGATCTCGCTCTCTTTAAACCCGGCTGCCTCATGGTTTTGGCATCTTTTCAGGCTTGCTAGTTGTTGCTGAAGCACCTACCAAGGGGAGAAAACGCTGAGAGAAGAAAAGGAGCCACTTTTGTGATTTTAAGTATTTTCTTCTGATTTTTTGTTAAGTTTTACTGCTTTGCCGCCTATTTTTTGGCATTTTCCGGCTTGCTAAAGTTTATATCTGTAACAGTAACAGTACTTGGAACACATCTAGAGCCTGTTTACTGCATTTCCTGTGTTGCACTTAATTTAAAATCGTTTTTTTCTCTAAAAACTGCATTTTACCTGATTTTGACCTAGCACTCAAGTGTGGGGTCATTTATTGCACTGTTGTGATTATTTTGCTGCTTGTGTATCTCTGCTACCTTTAAACTACAACAAAAAGAAAAAAAAAACAAAAAAATCTTGCTTTTTTCCCACTTTCTGAAAGTTAAGAAAGTTCAGTTACAGATTTGCTGTTCTGAACTGTTTCGAAGTTTGTAGAAGGCCAGTGCTTGCGTGGGCTAAAGGGAAGTCTCTGTGTTCACCAGTGGGAGTGGTTAACACTGAACAGCCTGCCTGTCCTTGGAGGAGTGGTTACTACCTAGAAGCTGTAGTTTTATTGGCCATTTTGGGTCAATTCTAAACTCCTTGATCTCTCTCTCTTAAAACCCTACAACTCTCTTTTTGCGTGGTTTTGCCCACTGAGCAGCGTCTGGCAGCGCCGCCTAAACAGGTTTAAACTATTCCAGGCTCCACAAAGTCTGCTCTTCACTTTTTCCCTTAGAACTGTTCAAACTCTCAAAGTAATCACTCTATTCTCTTTCCAAAGCCCTGCACTTGCTCAGCTCTTATAAGGAAACACTAACTAACTAAAGCACTACACCCTCCTTGGCTTCTCATAAGTATTAGGCTCCCAATTGGTCCTTCCTGATCAAGTGAAAAATCAGTTCCCTTCCCTAATCTGATCAGTAAAAAACCAGTTCCCTATACTAATCTGGAATGTCCAAGGGTCAGTTTCAAGGTTACTCTCCAGTCCAGCTGGTGAATCTGGGAATTTTGAGGCAATGTTACAATTGCCTTATGTACACAGACAACCCTCTCCTCCTACCAACAAACCCTAATACATGTGAGAGATGCAGTTACACAGCCAAACTGGAGGCAGAGCTCTCTCAACCCAAGACTGGCACAGTCAGTCAGGAGGAAAAGGTAACCACCCACACCACAAATCCAGTCTCACACAGACCTATTGCATCTGCATACCCAACACATAAACACACAAAAACATACTCGGAGGCTCTAAATAAAAATCTGCCTAAACAGCAAAGACCTCCTAAGCAGATATCCAAGCAACAGCCACCCCTCAACAATACCCACGAATCACATATCTCACAAAATCAGTGTGCCTCACAGTCACAGCCCTTAAGGCTAAACAACACACCAAATACACTTGTTATAGGGGACTCTATTGTCCAGCACACTGAAGTCCCGCTCAGCAGACTGAACAAGGAGAAGGTCACTGTAAGCTGCCTGTCGGGTGCCAGGATCCGCCACATAATGCAAGCACTCAGGTCACTCCAAAGCAAGTACAAGTATGACTCCGTCGTTGTCCATGCTGGTGTGAATGACCTGAGACGTACCTCCCTGGACTACATGAAAAGAGACATAGAGGAGCTCTCTGACCATGTAGCCCAGGGTGGTATGACCCTGACCTTGAGTAGCATCTTGCCCTCACCAAGAATGATGCCACAGTATAAAGACAAAATGATCAGTTTCAACAATTGGCTAAAGTATTGGTGTCATTCAAAGGGGATCCAGTGTCTGTCTGCCTGGGATGACATGCTCGACAAGCCACGTTGCTTCGCTAGGGACGGCTTGCACCTGTCACCCTTAGGCTTCCGTATACTGGCCACGGCTCTTGCCACCCCTATAGTGCCTTTTTTAGGCAAGGCTCAAAGGACAAACCCACCTCCATGGACAACCCAAGGATTAAAAAACTAAAGGTAATGCTACTCAATGCCAGAAGTCTAAACCTCAAGATGCACGCACTCGAGGCTCTCCTCAGTATGGAGAAAATCGATGTCTGTGCAGTAACAGAAACCTGGTTCAAGGCTCCTGAGAGCACCCCAGCACTACCAGGTTATAACTCATACCATGCGTTTCGGCCCCAAAACTCAGACCGAAGCACAAAAGGAGGGGGAGTATCTATATTCATCAAAGATACCTACACCTCCAGGTTAGTGGCACTGCACGAAGCATTGGAAACCATCCATGTGCAACTAACAGCGGGCAAAACTGCCTTTCAGTTTGTAGCCTGCTACAAAACACCCTCCCTATTACAGGAACCCCACTTGGCATTCCTGAGAACACTGGAGAATATGAAGGTCTCTCCAAACACTGTGTTATTGGGTGACTTCAACTACCCAAGCATTGACTGGGAAAACTACTCAAGCCCAAACACCCTCGCCCAACGGTTCCTTGAATTTATAAACTCTAACGCAATTGAAAACCTGGTCACCACTCCCACAAGAGGGAACAACATATTGGACCTGGTCATCACCAACATGGGGACTCTATGTTCCACACCAGAGGTAAACCCCTCATTGGTAAGATCAGACTATAAACAAATTTCCCTGGACATCCATATCCCATCCCCACCCCCAGCCAAGGAAATCACTGTAAAGAATTTCTCTAAAGCCAACTTTGCACTTCTTAAGACTGAGGTGGAATCCTTCAAAGCCCCTGGGCCAGAGGATAATAGGGCCCATTCCGCAGAATCCTTTACAAATGCATTCTATGAGCACCTGCAGGAATGCATGGATCATGCTATCCCAAATAAAACCAAGTCTCACTCCTCCAAAAACAGGAGACTGGTCTGGTGGACCCCGGCCATAAATAAGCTATACAACAGAAGGAGGAAGCTACTACATGACAGAGCAAAATCCCAAAAAGGGAAGGCATCTCTGATCAGTATTAGCAAGAAACTTCGATCCCTCATAAAATCATCAAAGGCCAGCTTCGAAAGAAAAATTGCCCCAGACACTAAAGATAATCACAAGGCCTTCTTTAGTTATGTCAGGAACATGGGCGGAAACTCCCAGATATGCTCTGAATTGTTGCATAATGGTACAAAATATACCGAACCTACAGACATAGCCAACATACTGGCAGACAGATTCAGCGCAAACCCCCCCCCTCCCCCCCAAAGGAGCAAATGCCTATCCCAACTGAATGTAACCTCCCTGACATCACAGATGCACAGGTGAAAGCTGCCCTCTACAAAGCAAAAAACACAGCATTTATGGGACCGGACGGTGTCCCAGGCTGTGTCTTACATGAGCTCCAAGAAGAAATGAACCCTCACATTAAGTCACTGTTCAAACTTAGCCTTACTACAGGATTTGTACCCAAAGAATGGCGTACAGCTACAGTGGTCCTACTCCACAAAGGTGGTGCCACAACGGACCCTGGAAACTATCGCCCCATAAGCCTGACTAGTCTGGTCTGTAAAGCTATGGAGCGTATTATCATGGAACTCATAAACAAAGACATTGGGAGCCTCCAGACACTGGACCCTACCCAGTCCGGCTTTGTTAAGGGCAGATCTTGCCTCTTAAACCTGGTTGATTTCTTTGAAACAGTTACCAAAGCCATAGATGAGGGTAAGGTAGTCCACACAGCCTACCTGGACCTCGCAAAAGCCTTCGACACAATACCCCACTCGGGCATCATAAATAAGCTTACCAGCTTAAATATCAACCCCTATATCACAAGATGGGTTGCAAACTGGCTCAGAGATAGAACCCACATGGTCAGAATCGCAGGTGCCATGTCCGAATCCAAACCAGTTACAAGTGGCGTCCCATAGGGCTCAGTCTTGGGACTCCTCTTGTACGGTATATACTTCTCTGAGGTTCAGGCTAACATGGGGGGATTATGGCTGACAAAGTTCGCAGATGACTGCAAACTGGGGGCCATAATCGAATCTCCAGCTGACACAAGCATCCTCCAAAAGGGTCTCACAGAGACAGATGCTTGGTGCCGGAGCCACGGCCTCAAGCTAAATGCTAAAAAGTGCATAGTCACCCCCTTTGGGAAAAACAAGGTGCCCACAAATTACCACATAGGTGGTAATCCATTAAGTACGGAAGAAGTAATTAGAGATTTGGGGACAAACGTAGATAGTAATCTATCCTTTGATAATCACGTTGCCAAAGTGGTTAGAAAGACCTTCTATATAGCCCACCTTATCACGAAAGGGTTCGCATCTAGATCAAGAGAGGTCATTGTGCCCCTCTACTCGTCACTCATCAAGCCCATAATTGAATACAATGCCCCTTTTGGGATGTAGCTTACCTGACACCTGCAGCAACTGTACAGACCCCAAAAGTACCTCACCAAGAGGATCATGGGCTACAAACAGATGTCCTATGCAGCTCGACTACTCAGTTGCTTACCGCCTACTCAGAGGCGATCTATGCCTGATGTACAAAGCCATGTCAAACCCAGAATTAATGGACATGCTCCACCTCAAAAAATCCAAGTCCCTTAGAGCTACACGCTCCAGGGACCTAAACCTCAGCACAAAAATAGGACATGCTGGAGGGACAGATTCATTTCCCAGAGGCTCCCCTCACTCTGGAATAGAATCCCAATTCATGTTAGACATAGCCCCTCGCTGACCCTCTTCAAGCGAAATCTGGACGCGTGGATGGGAAATCACAAATTCACCCCTGGGATCTCTTCTGTGTACCTGCTAGACAGAGGCACAGTAAACTAATCTTAAAAGGGTACCTTCTGTGACCTACTTTACAGAGGCACAGTAGGCTAATCTAATAGGGAGGCGGAAGCCAATACACTCTGGCTAGGCTTATAAATGCCCTAGGGCAGATAGCCTAGTATCTACCTATGAACCTATTCACAAGTGACATTCACCATGTCACTGTATAACCTGCATGGCTTGTCACTCAGCCCTGTCAACCGTGTAGGCCACGCGCATTCCTGCACGAAAATCACAGTGGGGTAATATTCTAATACAAAGCCGGTTCCTCACCCGGAGAATCCAGGGCCTCAAACATCTACCCTACACAGGCAGACTAAAAGCTCTGCCCCTCTTCTCAGTCTCCTACAGACTCCTCAGAGGTGACCTCTGTCTGGCATACAAAGCAATCTCAGACCCCACCCTGATGGGACCACTGCATATCCGCAAGTCAAGTTCCACTCAAGTAACCCGCATGTGCGACCTCAAACTGGTCTGTGACGTCAATAGGACTTGTTGGCGGGACATATTTGTGTCCAAGAGACTCCCCCTTTTGTGGAATAGACTCCCTCTCCACGTAAAGCAGAGTACATCATTAAACCTTTTTAAGCGGAACCTGCATAACTGGATGGGGAACAGAAAATACACCGCTGGGATTCCACCTGTGTCCCTGTTGGACAGTGGGATAGGGTGCTGACTTGTTGGAACATGGACTAAATTCTTGGCTAGGCTTGTAAGGTCCTCAGGGCCAGTAGCCTAGTAACTTCCTATGATCCAATTAACAGTCTGAAGTCACTGTACTAAGCAGCATACAGACTACTTAGAGGAGACTTGTGACTGGGCTACAGAGCAATCTTGGATACAAACCTAATGTAAATGCTGCACATCCGCAAGTCAAATGGGACAAGGGTCACCCAACCTTGCCTGCAACATAAATAGGACCTGCTAGAGATACAGCTATTGTCTCTCACAGGTTGCCACGCCTCTGGAATAGGCTACCAATTCACATCAAACAAAGTCCCTCTATGACCCTGTTTAAGCATAGCCTGGATGATTGGATGAGAAACCATAAATTCCTGCCAGGGATTTCAGCTATGGGCCTCCTTGATATGGGTAGTCATTGCTAACTAAGATCTCAAATTTAGGCAAAATCCTTTATATTTGTTTTCTCTATTATTATATTGGGCACACATGGCTAGGCTTATAGGGTCAATAATTCAGTAACCACCATACATCCTCGCTGCCACTTGGCCTGTTTCAGCAAGTACTCCAACTTCCACTAACCTATTTATTTATTTATTATTTATTTATTTAAATTTGTTGACCGGGAGTGTCCGACTGGACGTAGGTCCATTTTCACCAGAGGCCCGGGGAGAAAAGCTCCACAGTTAAAATAAACAGACAGTATTTACATTGGATTACATAGTGATTAACAATTTACATAGCAATTACTTACAACATATTTACAGATGAAGAACATAGTACATCAGTAGACAACTAGAATCTTTATCTGTGAAGTGCATACCAGACATTAACAAATGTTACAAGAAGAAGAAGTTTGTGCTGTATAATAAGTACTGGCTTATGAGCATCTGAGCTTGCTATAATCAAGATAGTTAGTGGAGTGGAAAGAAAGGTAGTGGTTGGATGGGGTGGATGATATTAGAGTGGGAGTTGCAAGGGCATAGCCAGCATGTTTTTAGTTGCGCTTTTAGTAAAGCTTTGAAGTGGGTGCATGATGGTATGGAGGTAATTGTGGGTGGGAGTGAGTTCCATAATTTGGCTATGGCGCAAGAGAACAGTGCTTCACCAGCAGAGTTATTGGCTTTAGTGATCTGCAAGTGATTTTTGCTGCTGGATCTTAGTGGTCTGGTGGTGCGATAGGGTTGGAGTAGATTCTGGAGGGATGGGACATTTAGTGGATGGTTTACTAGTTTGTGGGCGAGTGAGAGTTGATACCACTGAAGGAGGTGAGGGAGTTCAAGCCAGCCCAGTTCAGCAAGTGAGAGACAGTGGTGACTACGGTAGGATGCCCCTGTGGCGATTTGGCGATTTTGTTGTAGCAGGTCTCTAGCTTGTTTAGATCACATTGCCTTAGGTTGGTATATATTGGAGAGGCATAAAGTAGGGTGGAGATAAGGTGGGAATTTGCTATTGAAATCTTTGCTGCTTTGGTGAGAAATTGCTTATTTCTGTATAACGCTCCTAGTTTTTTGTGGACTTTTTTATAGTCATGGATATGTGAATGTCAAATTTTAGTTTATTGTCTATTTCCACTCCTAGCAATTTGGTGTGTTCAGTTGGGTATATAGTGGTGTTGTCTTTTGCCGTGATGTTAAAGGGAGAGTTGTTTTGAGTATGTTTGGTGGGTTGGAAGATGAGTAGTTTAGTTTTGTTTGGGTTGAGTATTAATCGGGCATCGGATAACCATGTTTCAACTGAGGAAAAGGCTTCCTGTGTGACTTTTTGCAGTTTTGGTAGGGACTGGGCTGAGCAGATAATGGTCGGGTCATCTGCATATTGTATGAGCGTGCCATGTTTGCAAGTACTCCCAACTTCCACCAACCCATTTCTTACAATGTTAACTATACCTACCAGAATCTTGATCCTACTCCTAAAATACTCCCACCAAGTACCTAAACCTTAAAATCTCCCATCCCTTCCCAAATCTAAATTCCTTTCCCCTACCTCAAGTTCCAATCACTCCCTAAACCTAAAATCTCACTCTCCCACCCATACTAAATAGTAAAGAATTTACAATATGCACAGGAATGGTAGAAACCAAAGATAAGTTGCTAAGCACTTTCACTAGCTATGCCAAATGAAAATGCAGGATACTTACGGAAAAAGAAGTACACCATGAACGGAGACTCCGAAAGTATTCTAAAGCAGTGAATATAAGGATAAAAAACAAAGACTACAATTAATTTATTTTAATGGCATTGAGGAAAATAGAATGATTCATTAAAGTCAATAGTTTTAGTTATATTTTTCAAATAATTATACAAAGTCTTAGTTTATCTTTCACAGCTATCTGGAAATGTATTTAATTTCAAGTTGTAAATTGTGTGAGAATTGTTATACATTCATTCATCAGTCTCTATATTACTTAACCATTACTATTTGGATTTTACTGAGCTGAAACGTTTTATTAAAACATGTTCATTTAAAAACAAACAACTAAATAAAATAAATAATAAGAGTAACACCCATCCCATCAGGTCATTGAGGTAACATAAACATTTCAAATCCTGCTATAAAATGTTTATAGTGCGCGGCCTATCGAACGATGTTTTCTGACCCCTCTATTCCCTAAAGCAAACAATGTTTACTATTTGCAATTGCAGATCACGGGAGTCAAAGCGTAACTGTTTCAATGGGCATGCTCATTTCAGCAAGTTGGGAGTGATAACATAACGACGCGAGTCCGGTTTCTTATAATTCGTATACTTTTCACTGCTTTCCAAATTCACAAGCAGTTGCTCTGCGACGCGGATTATTTCAGTTAAGGTTCCTTTTTATCTCCTTAACTATTTAGTATGAAAGGCATGATAATTTAATTTAACAAAAAAATATACACTTTCTCTCTCATAAATATTATGTGCCACTTATATCATATTCATACAAAAATAAAAAATGCCAAGTTCCAGTCTCTCTGGATCCCTCTCTGTTTAGAACAGCTACAGCTACAGGGAAACAAAGCTTCTTTCTCGCGAAACCTTGCAGAGGCGTGGCTAGTCCGCTGGTTACCAAAGAAACAGCAAGGCGGAGCTTCCACCCAGTCGAAGGAATTTTTGAGGGAGGGTGGCAGTTCCGATAATGTTGCCTCCGCCCTCCGCGGTAGCGGTGTTTCTTGTTTGGGTCGGAGTCACGTGAACAGCAGTTGGGTCATGGACGACTTCCTGTTTTAGGTTAGTGGGAACGTTGTGAGCTGCTCTTGTCAGTTACAACAAGATGGCTGCGGCGGCACTGTTCCTTCTAACGCAGTGAGGTTTCCGAGGGGAGCCAGAAGCCCAACTTAACCATACTCTGTAGAAGGAATTTTCAGCCTTGGACTGATGCCCCGTCCTGTATTTGCACTTTAAACTCTGGAGATCAGAAGCGTGGATTTTTTTGGAAATCTACCTTTGAAGCTCTTGCCTATAGTGACGTTTATCTGCAGCAAAATCCTTTTGCTGGTTTGTATTTGGTAAAAAAAAAATAATTGTCCAGTGCTTGGAGACTAAACAGTATCATTCCCATTTGAAGTTGATGTTGCTCTGCAATTTTGTTTTTACTGTGGCATGCCAAGAAAAGTAGGAAATAGGTGTTCGGATCTGTCATATTACGGGTATTTACAGAAAAAAGGCTTATCCACTCCTTCAGCGATACTGAATTAAAAAGCTGCCAAAGAGCCACACGAAGAAAAGGTAAGCATCGGTTGCGTTTTGACATTATTTGCTGCATGGTTACATGTTTTTTATTTATTTTGGGGGTGCAGTGTAAATGGAGCCTTCATGATCCCCGTATATTTTTCTCTTTTACGAATTGTTTCTTGTGAATGAGAAAAGGAAAAAAAACTTTTTGTACAGTTCTATGTCAACGCATGGGAAACAGTCGGGTAGTTGACAGCTAGCTCTTTGAGCCCCGATCTTCGTAGTTTGGGGTGGGTTAATTTGGCAGTTTGGCAGTTTGATCACTTATAAGTGTTGGGAACCCTGCAGTCTTATTGTAAGGATGTTTTGTCTTTCTTTGCTTCCCGTGCCTTTTTTGTGTGTGTGCACTAATGTCATTTAGAACTGTGAAGTGAACAGATGAGGACATATTTTTAGACCAGACGCTGAGAGTGTGAACGGAAGCATTTCTGTATTTACATTTTAATGGGGCAGTCCTTGGCTGCGGAAAGTCTGTGTATATTCACGGAGGACGGCAAGGAGTGATGTACCGTGTTTTCCTAAAACCTTCTCAATCAGTTACTTTTGATCCTTTCCTTCACATAAGAGAGGATCCTAAATAAATAAATAACTCTTCATTGACTTGCAGCTCTTGTTGCCAGGAGCTTGTGTGGGCGTGTATGTGTGATGGGCAGCTCTCCCGTGTTAAATGGCATTCCCTGTTCGGCGTCCATTTAATTTAATCCGGTTTGAAGTACTTGAAGAGGGTTAACAAATTTGACTGTTCACTGCTTTGTTGTACTGTGTAATCTATACGTACATTTGGTAACACTGCGCTGTGGGATGATGAAAATAATTTATTATACGCCTAAACGGTTTTCCTGGACTTTTAGGTAATTTTAGCCTCATCCTGTAACTCCTCACACGTTTTGATGCAGGCACTAATTTGAGGGTCTTTTTAATCATCACGATTGTTGGCTTTAGACCTTGAATTTTCTAGTTTTATGCGGTTTATTGCAAGTCTGACCAGAGCTTGGTGTTTACAGAAACCTTGCTTTTGTTGCTAATGTGGTAGATGTGTGTAGCACATGTTAGTGTAAATAACAAAATAGAAAGGAGAACGGAAAAAAACTTCATTTTGTGTGGACGCGTCTGACCCTGCTGCCATGGCAATGTTCGGCGAGCTTATACAAAAGCAGAATCGCTGAATGACTACATTAGTGAAATTGAAAAACGATCTAAGTGTTTTGAGTAGTGGTTCAGCGTCGCAGGATTAGGTTTCGGCAACATTAATCACTGTTAAGATGCAGTCTAACATAATTTTAATACTGTTTGTTTGCAATGGCTAGTATGTTTTAGTTAAATAGTTTAGTGTAAATGCAGGTTCGTACGGTAGTCTGGGATCAGTGCATTCTGTGTATGTTTAATAAAATACGTATTATTAACACCGCCGTATGTTGAAATGTGGTTTTTAGTATTAGTTCTGTTTAGACTGTGCTTGTGCTATGTATTGGGTAAGCATATCAAGTTGTCTTTTTAATGTTGCAGTGTAAATGCAGAAATATGAAATAAATAACACGAGATGATATTGGTGAAACCCGGCATCTCGCTTGACAGGAAATGTGGTGCGCTATGTTACCAGCTTTGAGATGTCACCTTTTTTGGACCGGGTAAACGTTTATAATCTGAATCTATTTTTTAGTGACGATCCAGATGCCTGGTTAAGTGACTTGCTGATAATTCACCCACTAAGCAAATGGAGACCGTAGAGCTAGCTAGCGGTATGCACTACTGGATTGAAGCTGTTTAGCAGCCTGTATCCATAATCCTGTACACTAAAGTGCCAACTCACTTAAGTGTCCTTTATTGAGTAAAGTATAGCCCATATTTTTATTTATTATGCTGGTTGGTTGTAATGATGTTTAAAAGTAGTTGTGTTTTTTTTTTATAACGTTGATGTGGAATAAGCAGCCACGTCAAATGCCGTTGCCTCTCTTGTGTGTGTTGTGTGCATTTAGGGATTGTGCTGTTTTTGTTTAATTTTAATGCATGTGAGAGAAATTCAGCTATTTTACCTTGTTAAAATGCTGTAACATTTTATTTAATATCATTACTGTTTTATAACAGAAATGTTGGGTAGCAGCAATGTACTAAAGTGCTGTTGAGGAATGTTTTATGGTATTAGTGGGCAGCTACCTGAGTGGCAGCAAGGTGTAGTGAATCGCTTTGTGAACCTCCTTTGCTGCTGCGTTTAGGCAGTATAACATTAGATGGTGTGTGTTTGTATTTGAGCACCATCAGTGTTGTTTTGGAAAGAGGCCACATGCAAGTGTTCCGTGTGAAAATGAAAATGTGGGTGTAATGCACATACCTTTCTGGTGTGCTGCATCCATTTTTAATCAAACTTTTTTCATTTTTTTTCTTCAATAGCCATCCCCTTTTTTTCTTGGCTGTTGGAAGAGCAAAACTAGTCTTGGAATTTGAAAGTAATGAATGTCAATATTTGCTATAGCAATATCTGCTAGTCTCCTTACAGGATGCAGATGCTCGAGAGTCCCAGTTAAGGAAGGAAAGAGAATACTTGGAGAAATGTGTAATATTAGGTAATGGCCTATTTGAGTTTCAGAATTGGACTCAACGCTGCACTTGGAGAGAATTTGTGTGTGCATGTTGTGTCTTATGGAGTTCAGAATTGCATTTTATGAAAATGTTTGGTCTTGAATACGTCAGATTTTGTGTATAGTGTAATGTTTGTATGATAGGGAGTCACTTGGGCAAGAGACTCTCTTACTGTTATAAAAGTTGTGAATATATTATCTTATTCCATTGACTTATCAAGCCCCTCCCCAACTAACTCCTTGATCATTCATTTCTCCATGGGTGGGGTAGGGTAAAGGATCAGGTGAAACAGGAGTGGTATTGTCATCCTTGTTGAGGAACAAAATTTTTCACTTGGATCTCTGTCCTATTGCTCATGCGTGTGTGATAACTAATTTCTTTTTATAGATGAAAGGAATATGAAAAATGATTTACAGAACATTTCTCAAGTCCCATGCTCTTCTGGGTGATCTGTTTGGACAGGCTGTACAATAGCAGGGGTATCTGGTATTGGGCTGAAGGTGTGTGTTGTGTAAAATATGTAAATGTGTTGTGTGGTTGCTAACCTCACATTTTGAAAGTCTGGTTTGCATTTTTTAAGTAGCATTTTGTAAACTGTAGTGTGAGGGAAATAAGTTATGAAGACATATGAAAAAAGTTAAGTCAAATGACACAACATGCACATGTGCTTTGTATAGTGGCAATCTTCTTTGGGCAGCATTTACTTGGGGAGACTTTTTTCTGGTTATCCTACTTAGTGGATTTATTTTGTTTTACTGTTTGTCTATAATGTTTTATAATAGTTTCTGGTGCTGTTTACATATTGAAGCAATTGCCATTCTTTTTGTAGAAATTGTTTACCAAGGTAGAGCTCTGATCAAAAATGACCAGTCATGGGCTCAACCTGGGTTGTGAGCCACACCTGATGAAAACATAGTAAGGACGGCAAATGGTAAAATGCCATAAAGAGAAATGTTCAAGAAGAAATGACAAATTCATGACATTATGGCTAAGCTAGTTTTGGAAATTGAGGAGGAACTGTGGTATATGGCTGATAGGTGATTTTTGTTCTGGCAGCACAGTCTAGGGAGTGGAAGGAATTTAATATTTTGGAGCTGGGTTAATGCTTACTGTTCTGAATTCAAACTGTAATGAAGTATAGTTCTCTGAACTATGGCTGCCTTCTGTTTGAAGTGAATTGCGTGCACATGCCTTTTCACTTTTTTATTTAGCAACATTTTCCATTTGCAGTAAGTGTTAATATTTCCAAGCATAACACGTTTCATTTAAACTGTAGTATTTGTATAGCTGAATGGCAGAATTCTGATGATCACAAATATTTGAAATCTCTGATTTCCTGGTGGTGGTTTTGTTATGGAGAGGAGTGAACGTCAGATGGATTTATTTTGGAGGTGGTGGTGCCTTTAAGAGAGAAAATTGTCTCTCTCAGTGCAGCAGCAGGCTTGTTTTAGAATATTTTGCCAATACTGAAACACTTGAGTTTCGCTGAGTTTGCTATGCTGCATAGTGCTTTTGGAATAGTGGCTTTGTTGCAGGCTCCACTTCTGGTCTTTACTGTTTTGATAGTGTTGCTTAGTTGAAGGGCAGTTCTGGGTTGTGTTTGGTATGTTATTTGTGTGTAATTTTTAGTATGGTTCTTTTGGGTTTAGGAACATATAAAGGTGCTGGCAATGTACAGATCACACAAGTGTTGCATCTAGCCCACAGCTATTTTTGTCACTACTCCATTGTATCCTTCTCTTGCTTAGCTAAAGGTATTTTTGAATTCCTAATAAGTTGTATTACTGCCTCAGACAGTGTGTTCTAGGGCAGTTCCATCCTTTGCTTGGGATAGTATTGTGTATAATCTCTGTTAAGCAATGTATGTCCTCGTTTCAGTCTGTCTTGAACTCCCCACCTCCCACTTGCACCTGTTGTGGCTAAGCCATTTCCTCCTTTCTGTTCTCTGTTAAGAGTTGCTAATAGGAGCCTGCTTATTTGAACAGCTTGTTAGCATGGTGAACATGGCTGTATGTCTGATCAATCACAAGGGTTTCAGGTTAAATCGAATAGCCTAAGGTTGTTTCTTTTGAAAATAAGAATCTGGTTAATTTGGCGTAATATTTTTGCTTTCTATTTGAGCTTGTTTCTTAGAGTTTGATTTGTTTGGTTAGAAGTCACTGCAAGGGTAATTTTTAAGTTCTGGTAGTTTTGGAGGTCTAGGGTCTGTTTTGACAGTCGTGGTATCTATAATTAAATGTGCTTTTGGTGTATTGATACTTCTAGTACACAAATATTCCCATTGTTGATTTGCATGGGTACAGAGCGTGTAAAATTGTACACTGTTTATAATTGCTTGTTGTAAGCGTTGCAAAATGGTCATATGTCTCATTCAGTCTGTTTAAGAATCCTTTGGGAGCGAAGGATCTTTTCCTGTTTGTTCAGCGTCTTTAAGTTATGGAATGCAGTTCTAAGTCGAGATGACCCAAGATCGATGCAATGGCTAGGAACTGGAAGAGGTTGGCAGGGGAGAGTGGGATTGGTGACTTGCCCATTTTGGGGGAAGGAAAGTAGTGGTCCTGACTGTGCAAGGCTCTGCTTACACAGTGGTCACTGGACTTGGGGGTGGAGGTCTTGGCAGTTCCAAACTTGTGATGGTAGCTCACGGGTTATGTTGGGAGGCATGCACGTGCCATGGGGAAATTGCATTATGCTCCCTGGTGACACAGTCGTCCCCATCGGCCACCAGCAGCAGGATTTATGGCCATTTAGGAGCAAACCCAAGTGACTATGTACGTTACAGTTTACAGGATTGGCCATTAGCCACAGGGTGAAGGAGGGCTGATCCATAAGGAAGTCTGGTGTGTAATACAGGTGCCATTCAGTACTGCTGTTTGGTTCCAGAGTATTGACTCTTCTGAGCTTTATCTCTTTCCCAGGTGCTAGTTCTCACCTGTTGGTGCAGCTGATGAAGAATGCAATACAGTTTGTTCATTATTTTAGAGACATGTATGCATCTTTTTCTTGGTCTAGTGTATATTTTTTCAGTATCTAACATTTCTGTCTCTCTGATTTTCTTCTCTCTGCCTCAGCCTGTTTATTCCATGCCTCCTTTAAGGTTGACCCTCCTCCACTCAGTGGTCATCCCATTAGTCTGCCAGTGACCCACGCAAGCTAGTTAAAAAAAAAATCATACAGCTGTAAGGATAGTTGATGCCCTATGTGCAAATCTTTTTGGACCATTTATTTGCAGTGTTTGATTTCAGGAGAATGTTTGGCTTTTGTAATAGGGATTGAAGTTGTCATCTGTGTGTGTGTGGGGGGGTGAGCAGGATGAAACATCTGTTCAGGGCAGTTATTGGGTGCACTCCAATCCAGGTTAAATAGTTATAGGTTTTTCTGCTTTCAAGAAAGGATTGCACTTGATCTGCTTTGACTTTTAGCTTTTTAAAATGACAACAGATAAGACTACTGGGCAGCTGTCGCTAAAGCACTAGGTAAGAGTTTCACTGACTGAGCTCTTTGTGCCTTATTCGTTATTTATCATATCAGGTAGTAATAAAGTCAGTAAATGGACTGAGCCTGGCAGTAACCAAGATCACTGATGTAATCTCTGTTACTAGAAAGAGAAAAACTATTCAGCTTTATTGGTGAAAGACCATTTAAGTTAAGGTTTCATGGCAAGTTATTTTTGGAGCAGTTTTGGTATATGTTGATCAACTGAGAAAGGAGGAGGAATAGAGCCCACACCCGAATGAATTTTGCTTTGACTTCTTATTTCAAGTTGCGTCAGTGTCTAGTTTGGTGTCTGAACATCATAGAGCTTCTCCATTCATCGTTTGGCATAGCTTGTGGTTTGCTAAACTATGAAAGCTTTGCCAACTAAAGGGGGAGAGATGGATTATTTTCTTGAGTCATGATGTGGTTGTAGCTACAATAACTGGCCATTCCTAAGCTAGCCATAAGTCGTTAAGGTGCCTGTTTTTGATAAGTAGCAGTGGTAACGTCAGTCTTGTAGGTCTAAGCTTGCCTGAGAACACCATACAATCATTCTTGTAATGTACTCATAGCTCTTGGAAGGGATGCTGTGTATGAATGAGAATTGCTGTGAACAATTCCTGTAACATTCCTGAATTGTCTTGCAGGTATGAGCTTGCCTGAGAACACCATACAATCATTCTTGTAATGTACTCCATCCCTCTTGGAAGGGATGCTGTGTATAAATGAAAATTGCTGTGAACAATTCCTATGACATTCCTGGATTCCCAGTTGCTATGCATGCGCAGATGCAGTCTGCAGTGTTAGTAATACCTGTAAGTAGAGAGCCAAGTGTAAAGCCTGTTGCAGGTTTGATGATGGGGACAAATTTGTTGTGGAGGATCATCCTTTTTCAGCAAACATGACTATGGGGAGGGGGGTTATCAGTCAGTAGTAGTGTGGAAAGTTGTTATGATTATTGTTGTTTTTGGTTTGGGTTATTTATTCGGATGAAGTTATTGTGGTAATGGAGTTTGCAATTAGAGTAACAAAGATCCTGCTGGGTTTTAATTGAAGTTAGCTAGACATGAAAGCAGAAGTTGACAGGGATGTCAAGCGGTGGCATAAAGAATATTAATGTGTAGTAATTCTAAAAGAAAAAAAAAATGGAGAGTCCGATTTGGATAGGGAGTCATTCATACCTTTCAATTGCAAATGCTGTGGAATAAAATCCCGGTCCATGTGAGGCAGAGCACCTCGCTGACTCTGTTCAAGAGAAATCTAGACCTGTGGATGGGAGATCGTAGGTTTACCCCGGGAATCATCTCTGGGTCACTGCTGGACAGAGGCACAACAAACTAATGGGCACAGTATTTTTTCATATAAGGGGTGGCGTAAGCCACAATAATTTGGGCTAGGCTTATAAATGCCTTAGGGCAGATAGCCTAGTATAAACCTATGAACCTATGAACCTAAATGATTTTGCAGAATGTCCCTGACTCCCCCCCCCCCCATATTTTTGCCCTTCTTATTGTAAAATGGTGATTTTTTTTTTCTCTTTAAATACCTAAGGACTACAGTCAGTGCTGTCATAAATTACAGGTTTATATTATTCAGCAAATTCATGACGATGTAAGACCTCTTCAGTTAACTTTTTTTCAAGTGAATTGGAGAGGTAATTTTTAAAAACGTCCCTAATTTTTGGCCTTTGCTCCCCATTTTTTTGCTTTGACCATAATTTTTGAGCAAAGTAGAGGCACAAAGTAATTCATAAATGTGTAAGGAACTGTACGATTGTGAATGTAAGTCATTCACAAATGTGTAAGGAAACCAGGCCTGGTGTAACTGGTGTAGCATAATGTGTGTAGTGGTGCAATGTCACTAGTTGTTACCGGATTCATGAAATAGATGGAGAAAAGAAATTGAAAATTTATTTGCAGACTTTGTTTATCTAACTATAAATATGTATCCAGTGAGCCTCTTGGCCTTAAGAGGATAGCTTAACTTTGCAGGTTAAAAAAAATAGGGTGCAACCGGGGGGCATCTGTTACACTGACATCAATGCAGAAGGAAACCTAAATAGCTTTGTTGGAAAAATGGGCCAGAAAAATTTACTTTCAACAGGCACAATCTGTTCGTGTATGTAACAGATCAAACATTTTATTCCAAGCTTGGCTCCTTTTATTAAAGGTAGAACTGAGGTATTCCATGGCGAAAGGAATGTAATATAATGTATGTTATTGTGATAGAAAAACTTTTACACATTCTTCTTAGAATTGTTGTGGCTATTCCAGACATAACCCCTGCACACACACACACACCTGTTTGAAGAGCTATGCAAAGTAAAGACTGTCAGGCTGCAACACTGAAGGTTGTCTCGCCTGAGGTGGCATTTTCAGCTATGTTTGTCAGTACAGACAAAAGCAAACAAAAATATAAATGCTTGTTTTTACAGACAAAAAAGGAGCAAGCATTACCACTTTTGATATTCATTTTATTTGATTCAGTTTTGAGTAATTGTATTATTTCAGATAAGTTGGCCTTTTTTAGTACCACAGCTTTTATTTTGAGAAGTTGCACTTGATCAGAGTTGGAGGAGTGGGTCTCTGACCATTCTTCTTCTCAGTAGTGGTTACAGCAATGAAGACCAACAGGGAAATCTGTCCAAAATCATTAAACCCAGTTGAGGCAATGCCTTTCCTGTTATCCAAGTTATAGATTCGTAATACATTTCTTTTTGTCTAGGGCAAACTGCTGCATTCTTGCCTGTCAACTACAGAAACAATAAAAGAATGTGTGAATTTTCTTACTTTGCATCAAGTTGTCAACTTCTGAGAACTCCCTCCTAGAGAATGCTGATGGTTTGATTTAACATCTTTGTAATAGCAGCCTCTGGACTGTCACTGTTGCTGCTCCCTTCTTGAACTGCACTCACTGTTTCCCCATTACCTACATCATTCCGTTTGTGGTCATGCTGGAGACTGAGCCTATCCCAGGACTTGTTCAGTGCCAGGCAGAGAAACTGGTCATAGGTAGTAAACCAGTCGTTGCAGACTCACTGCTGTGGATAGTGGATCAACCTTCCTTCTGCTTCACAAAGAGATGCAGTAGGTGAAAAGTGCAGTATGCAGAGCATCTGGTGTGGATGCAGTGGACATGTAGACTCCACATAGGCAATCTCGTACATGTGAACAGAAGTGCATAGCCAGACATTGAGACAGCAGCACTGGCAGTTGTGCCACTCTGCCACGTTCTCTCCGTTGTTGTGGACCAGTGAGTGTTGGAATGGCTGACTTTGTGATTCTGGCGTGTCTGCTAAACTCTTGTGGGACTTCTTGTGACAAGTGTTTTCCATTAATGTACCATCTTTCTGTTCACATTCTTTCATTGAAAATGCAAAAGCCAGATGCTTCCATAGTTCTCCTGCAATAGGTGAACAGATATTTCCTTGATGCCGTACCCAAAACAACTTGGGGAAATTTGGTTCAGTTACAGTAACCAGGGGTGGAGCAGCAGCCATGAAGGTATACAATAAATGCAAATGCTCTTTTGAAGGGTACTGTCATTTTAAAGTCTAGCTTAATGGAAAATGCATTAATTCACAGTTAGGGGCAGCATTTTTTAATGGTTTTGAAGGTGGAATGAGAATTGAGTTAAGAGGAAAGGTCCTTCTCCAAAGGTGTTCAGTACTACTGGTTGAGGGGGGGTGGGCTTTCTGTACTATAGGATAACACATCATATGTCCAGTAGCACAGTAGAAGTGCATTTATGAATATTAGGGAAATAAAAGGTTTATTTGTAATTAATCCTAAAAAATTGTGGTTGTCAGGTGGAATTATGTGCAGTAAGACACAATGGGTGTGCACGGAATGTATATTACAGCACAGTTGCACATCTCAAGGTGTTGTGTGAAGCACAAGTGCCTGGTAGTCACTGAATATGTGTGATATTTGTGGTGTGAATAGACCCTAACTGTCTTATAGTACTGTAGGTGTTTGTTTTTTTCCCCCATTTCGAATTTTACAGTTGGTAATGGTGTGCTTTACAGTGTGTGTTTAGTACAGATATTTCTACTTTTTGATTCATTGTTTGCTGTAGTTTTAATTATTTAATTAGCATGAAAATGTCAATATCAAAATTATTTAAAAGGCGCTTATGTCAAACTGACACTTGTTTACAAACAGTATCTGTCACTGTAGTACATTAACAGTAATTGGATGTGATTTATAACCCAAGCAGCAGCTGAACCTCAGACTTGTAGCAGATATTTTCGGTAGCATCCACTGTGTTGGTGTTGCAGTCTGAAACTGTGGTTGTTAGGCAGTAGCCTGGCTGTAAAACAGCTGTGCACATTTTGTTCTGTTCTAGTATATGGGGAGCAGGTAGAAAAGACTGAGAGATGTTCCTAAAGCAGACCAAACAAGAATGGAATATGGCAAGAAAAATACTGCTTATTTTATTGGTTATTTGAGGTTTTCTTCCCTTTCTGGTTATACTTTTGAGGGTAGTTTTAACTATTTTTTGGAAGTTTTATTTTTATGTTTAGTTTTTTATCATATGACTTACTTAATACTGAGCAAATAAGGCAGAACATCTGGGGTTGCCACTTTTTCAAATGGCCAAAGTGGGACATTTTCAGGATACACATCAGATTTTACAGGCCGACACATACCCACGGTCAGTACAAAGGATAGAACTTAACTTTTTTGCCTAAATAAAAGTTTATTCTTGTAGCAGTTTAGTTGCTTATTCTGTTTCTTGTAACATTTTAGGTATTTTAGATACAGAAATAACTATTTTATGCAAAATATGGGACATAATTATGTCCTACAATCTCAGGACATTTGCCATTTTTAATATTTTTTGTCAGGACACAACTGCCCAAAGAGGGAATGTCCCTCGCAAAGTGGGACAGGTGGTAACCCTAAGAACATCTAGTTAGTTGCTAAAATATTTTTCTCACATTTAAATTTGCTGTGCGTCAGACCTATGGGTAATTACTATCTAGTCTGCATAGCTGAGTACTGGCAGGTAAGAGTTCGGTTAAATCCAGGTGACACAAACTCAAAAATATTTACAAAATTAACAATATTAGTGTCAACCTCAACTACTGAAATATATTAACAATGCTTCCTGGCCTCATAATTTGTTAAGCTGGTTTAGCCAGTGATATGCTTGTTGTGTTGTGGTCAAAAAATTATTCACAAGGGTTTAATGATTGGGATGGCAATTCTCACGAATTGAAAAACACTTGAGCTCCTCCATATGTTTTCCTCCTGAGTTGGTTTAGCTATGTGCTTATTGCATTTAATTTGTTTCGTTGGTCATTGTAGATGTCTTGCAGCTAGTTTTAAATGGATTTATGTTTTCTGTAGTGTTTTGCTGTTGTGTACAATAACTTCAGATTTACCTCTTGGGTCAAACAGTGTTTTGCAGAACATTTCTAATGTGTGTTTGCTTCTTAGGTTAGAGGGGATCACTTTTCTCTTTTTGTTGCTATGGGGACTGCTGGTCTTTGCTTGTTGTTCAGCTCCTGTTCCTTCAACTGCTGGTCTTTGCTTGTTGTTCACCTCCTGTTCCTTCATGCAGAACTGCATTTCCTGTTGTGGGGAGATTTCAGTTCTGTCATGATGCTGTTTTGGATGTCTTTTACTGTTTTTGATTGGGTAATGAAACTAGACTGTGTTTTAGTCTTTGAAACTAGACTGTGTTTTAGTCTTCGTATTATAGTGATGTGCATTTAGTTTTGTCACAGTTTTATTTTTATGAAAAATTTAGTAATGTTCAAAGTGGGTGTGTTTTTGTGATATTCAGAGTGGTTGGTTGGTTTGTTTATTTATAATATTTCTGTGATTGTTTTCCTCTGCTAAATGACTTTTCAAGATGGTACCAGTTTATTAGATGTTGAATTCTGTGAGAAAGAAAGGTTCGGTGACTGAATGTGAGGTCTGTGTTGTGCTCTGCATTACTTGTTCTTCTTGTGATAGATCAGATGGAGTGCAGACAAGTTGTGGTTTGGTTTAGCCAATGTTCCTTACCATTTTTAAAGTGGTTTGCATTGCACCTCCTTGCGATAATCTGAGTGTATAAGCACTTCTATAGCATAAAAACAGGAAAGGATACGCAGCGGTTTTAATATGCATTGTTGTGCACTTTCATAGTAGAACAACTAAGTTGTTTAAAGACACCGTGTAATTCAGTTTTCTCCTTATTAGCATACTGCTACACTAACATTTTGAAGCAGTAAAGAACATCCTGTCATGCTTATTGCTTTTCTTTGAATACAGCATTTAAATAGCATGCACATACACTAGAAGTTTTTTTTGTAACAATATTAAAAGCAATTTCTGTCCATTACATGATTTCCTCCCTCAGTCATTGATTTTATAGCAGCTTTAAATGATGCTAAGTTGCTTAAATATTCTAATGGTTAAACAGGGTGTTCTCATTCATGTCATCTCTTTCTTGGTTTGAAATACTTCCTTTGTAAGATGAACAGTGCTGCCTTCCTGTGTCAGGAATGTATAAAATACTGAAGCTTTGTTTGTACAGGTTTCCTTTAATGATCTGAGGAGCCTTTGCAGAAAATGACGTGCCGTGCAGTGAATATTGTCTTGTAGCCTTACTCCCCCTCCTCCTTTTTTTTTTTTCATTTGGTGGTTTGCAGCCAGTGAGGGCTCCAGAGGATTGAGGAATATGCACATCTTTCTGTGCTACAGTAGTTATTTCTTGGCACTGTGCCCAGGCTGTCTAGGTTTGCACACAGCCCTCTAGTTTGTCTTCCCTTGACGGCTTTGAAGGTAGAATGTTCTCTTGATAAACAGTTTCAGCCTCATGCTTTGCTCCAATCTTTATCATTATTAATTGGGTAGGTTGATCAAATAGGTGAAGACGAAAGTGGCTGCTACCACTGCATTGCATGTACAGTTTTTTTAAACTTGCCATTACTGGATCACTTTAATTTTGTTTATTGCATATGTTTTGTGTGTGGCTTAATTGTTATAGCAATGAAAATATTATGTACACCATTAGGAATTTGTAAATGAGCAGGTTATTGACTTTTTCCTGTTAGTTTCATTTCTTTTAGCTGTGATCTTTCAGTCTCTTTGCTATTGCAGATGAGACCAATTCCATAATGGTGCCTTTTTATGACCATTGTGATTTTTAGAAATCTAGGAAATTAGATAGCATGTACTATATTAGATAAGTAAAGCAGAATGCCAGAATTGCTGCCACAGTAACACAAGTGTTTTAAAAACTGTTTCTGTAAAATAAGTGAGATTTTGTGGTAGAGGTGGTTAATTAAGCATTAGGCTGCATTTAAGGAACTGTTTGTGAGGCCTGAACAAAGGATAGCAGATTTTTAAGGGATTAAATCATTTTATTTTTAGAGTGAAGAATGAATATGTCACTATATTAAATCTTAGGGAAAATGTGAGCAAATACTCATTGAGGGCAAGAAGGCAGAAGTACTGAGTTTGATGCCCACAATCATAGGGGCAGCTAAGCAAAGTGCTATTGATAGGTAGTCTGACAACTTTGCAGTAAATATGTAGAAAATAGTTAAATCTTGGCACCAATGCTCAACTTCATTTGTAAATGAAACTTGGGAGATCTAGCCTTAACAGTGGTAGAGCTAATGTTTGTTGACATTATTTCAGCTTGGCACATAAAACGTTCCCAGATTGTTAGTAGGTCTCTCCACTATTCATCAGTGAAAAACAGCTCTTTTTTTTTTTTTGTTTTGTTTGTTTTTTTGTTTTGAGCAGAGAGAGAGAATTCCATCAAAAAAAAAGTTAAGGTGTGTGTGTGTGTTTGTCTGTGTTGTCACTTTGCTCAGTCTAGGTAGTTCTTCCAGTATGGAGCTGAAACGTGCTCTTCCTTTTTGGGGGCCAGTGTATTGTCCTCCAAACTGAGTTAAGTGCTAGCACCTGAAGACCCATAAACGTTGGAAGGCCGAACCGGTCATAAAGTCAGAGGGGAAATGGATGTTGTAGTGCCTATGTAATTCTGCTGGTAGTCAAAAACAAGGATATTCACAAATGTTGAAAGTATCACCAACTTTATTGGCTTAAGTTCATACTGTGCTGTTGATCTGGTGGACCATTTGTAACCTAGGCCAATCCTCCATTAAATTTACCAAGACATGAAATTATTACAGTACCTCCCATAAGATGAATTCATTTGACCAAATTGCATCTCTTTTTCTTGGGGACTTCGTGGGCCAGACTGAGGGTGTACTTATGATTGCCCATCTTGTCAGCTAGTAAGCTTTACATCAGGGGGGGGGGGGTAAAGCAGCTAGTATGCTTTACATCCAGGGAGAATGTATTTCATAAAAGTGGTATTTTGTGTGGTGGATATGTCACGCCAGCATGTCCTATTTATATTGAGTGGAAGTCCAGATATTTTGAGTAGGTTGTTAGGGTGTTAGTTTTATGGATGTGAAGGAAGTTGCATAGGACCAGATCCTTCAAGGTTCTGTAGGCTAGGAAGAGGTGTCCCCTCTCAGAAGTTGGGAGGGTACTGAAGAGAGAGAAAGCAGGCAATTGGGGTAAAGCAAGGTAGACATGCCCTTGATTGACATTGTAGCTGCTGTGTCTATGCGTCTTTAGACAAGTACATACCAAAGGAGGCATTCTACTCTATACTGTACTCCTCCTTTATCAGACCAGTTATAGAAGGGGTGATGGCCTCCCAGAGTTGTGATCCTTGGATCTAGATGATTGTTGCTGTCATGGTCTGAAATGGGGAAGAAAGGGCTGTGGGTGGATGGATGATGACTTGATTGGATATACAATCCCTACCCCCCCGGGTGATCAGTCTGACTTAAGGGCTTCCTAACAGTAACAGTATTGGCCAGATTAATAGGGAAACGAGTCATGTATGACTTCAGTTTTTCTCCTGTGCCTGAGTTTGACTATGGCAAGTTTCTGCATTTCATTGAGCTCAGACAACACTGTGTTTGAGTCCCAGTTTGAATTAATTTAATGGCAGATGAGGCTTTCCCCCCCATGGTTTTTGCCATTGGGTGGGATATCCAAATATTCCTCACCATCTCACTACCAGTCCTGAGGTTACTGATACTGATCTTGATCTAATGAATGTCAGGAGTTGAAGGCCTGTTAGTATCAGCTGCAGATGTTCATCATTTAAGATTACTGCTGCAGTAGTCTTAGCTCTGTAGATTATACAGTTGGTCAATTTATAAAGCATATATGTCACCAATCCCTTCATAACTTTCTTGCTGGCTAAGAGAGTGCTCCTCTGGAGCTTTAGATAATCATCTAACGCTCTCACTTTTTTTTTTTTGCTGGGTCGATAAGTTTCCTTTGGGGGGATCCACTTTACAACAGAAACGTTGGTTATTAAGCTGAGGAAGAATATTTGTATGACTGTCTCGTGCCTTTTAATTACTTTTTTTTTAATGAGCATCATTTTTGGGATAAAACGTTGTTTAAAACTAAGCTACTTTTTATCGTGGAAAGAAAGTTTAATTTATTTTTGTGGGATAGGTAATTTTTGTTTGTTTAACAGGAAAAGGGTGAGTTTCTTTACTACTTGAGTGTTTTTTACCAACTACTGCTGCCAAGCTTTCCCTGTTTATTCATGGAACAAACTTCCTTCCTTGGTTCTTCCTTCTACTAGCCACAAAAAGAACGTCATCAAAGGACCTTTGCTGCACCAGAGCAAACTGCTACAGTGCCTGTGCTTCAGATGGGTAACTGTACTGTGTCCAAAGCTGGTTCCTTGAATCACTCCTTCTTTTCTCTGGCTCCTGCTGGTTTTGTCTTTGATACCAATGTGAATTGATGGTTAGATGTGTCCTGTGCTGCGTTTTGAGTGCTGTTGTTTGGCAAGTGGGAGTCACTTGTTGTCGATGCTTGGAGAAGGAGCTGAAACTGTAACCTTTCTTAGTCAGAAAGCTATGCCCATCTCTACGAAGGTTTTTCACTGGCAAAAATGGGTCAGTTTCTTCAGAAATTCTTGTCAAAATGAAACCAAGTTGGACTTGATGTCATCTCTGTTACACTGGACAGGTGTAATTTTTATTGGGCTTGGCTCAGTGTAAAGTTCAGGTTCTTGACCTTTCTTGTATGGCTGCTTCTGGTAAAAGAAAAGGTATTCCTCATTTTCTGAATAGATTCAGGAGATTGAACCTCAAAAATGTATCTGACTTTCTTCACATACATATAGTTTGAGTGTACTGTAGACAATGGTTTGACAAGCAGTGGGTTTAAGGGATAGGTGTTATTACATGCTCTGGATCCTTTTGTCTGTACTTGGGAAGACAAAATAAGCTGTCTGATTATTCAAAGTGATCATTTGCCAAGCAGCAGTGATGTACATAGACACCATGCATGAAAAGTAGTAAAAAAACTGCTGTTCTGTTGCTTGAATAAAAGAGAATACTAAAAAAAAAAAAAAAAAGTGAGTGTGAAGGGACAGATTGTCTCAACCAATTTCTCTTTCAGATTCTGTGGAGAGAGTGGTTTTGGCCTGTCCGTTTGAAGGATTTTCTTTCTCTTAAACTATTCCCAGAATAAATAAGCTATTCCAGAATAAGCTATTTCACTGGAAAAAAATGGTGGTTTCTCAGTCCCTCAGGAAGTATTATGACTTGGTTACAACTGGAATTTCCTGAACCGTTATTCCTTCAGTTCTTTCTGTTTTTAGGAAGATGTTTTTTTGTCACAACCTTTAACTTGACTGTCAGCCGGCCTGCTGTCCTCAAGGAGGCAGGCGGTATACAAGTCCTAAAGCTGTTATACAGTCATCCCAGATCAGCTGCAGCTGCTATCACTTTGTGAAGTCTAGCTGCTAAACATTTGAGTAGTAGCATTCCTCCTCCTGGCACAATTGAGAAGGCTTTTGATATATTTGGGGGAAAGTTGTCTTCTGCGACATTTGTGTTTAGAATTCTCAACTGTTAAGCTCTTGTGTTGAAATTTTATGCTTGCCTTTTTGTGATGAGAATGAGGAATGTTTTGGCATCTGTTTCCTCTTCTGAGAAGTCCCTTTTGCTTTAACCATGCTACCTATTGTTTGAAATAAACATATGAATCTGCTGGCTCCTTTTCCAGGGCTGCACGCACTGGAACCTGTATGACTAGATTTGCCTGACTGTTCTGAAAACCTCTCCGAAGATGTCAAGAATGACGTTTTGAATTCTGCCTTGGATAAAGAGTCATCTGCTGCAGAGGTCCTTCTTAACCTTGATGAGATGCAAAATCTGGAAAGAGGATTTCATTGAAAGCACTGGAATGCACCAGCATTGGTTGTTTGTGAAACTGTTATACAGTTGTCAGCTGCAAAACAGCCTATGCCTCTTAATGGTAGGTTTATGGGGAACATTGCCATGAAGTCCTTGTATTTTGTCAGCCTGAAGGCTGACTATCCAGTTCATTTCTGCGATCTGTGTTTTTTTTACTGACTGTCTCCACCGCTAATATTCTCTGATTATAATTTGAAGGACAGTGACATTGAAATTGTGTCCTTGTTTAACTGACATATGCTTTACCAAAGAGTACTTGGTGTCACTTGATCGAATGTTCCCGATATGTTGCAAAATCCTTTCTTTAAATGAAAGGAAATTAAATTCTCTTTTTGACCAATACTATTTGTTCAATATAATATACTTTTTAACTTGCCCTTTTTTTATGACTTGGTTAATAATATATTAAATAGCTGTTGCCATCATGATTTTAATAGATCTGATGAGTTTTTAACTCGAAAGCGCTTATCCTGGTTTTTGCTTTTGTTTTTATTAAAGCGTATGTTTCAGACTGTGGTAGTCAGACTTTTATTCATTTTCATTATTGCTTTCATGAGGTGTCTTGGACAGTTCAAAGAGCCTTTCTTCCACAGAAAAGAATAGACTTGGTATCTTGATCTGTTCCTGAGTTTTTCCACTTACACTACTGTCTCCTCTAGGAAACTCCTCATGATTTTTTCATCTGACTGTCAGGATGCTGTTTACTAGACTCCACAAGTTTAAAATCTGCTGTTACCTGTAATCTTTATGGTCCCAACATCTACATCCCTTGATTTTTCAGTTCCCACTTTAGTGGATTGTAAATGGGGATAGTTTTTGCTGGAGATGCCATATTTTTTTCAAAACCCGGGTCTCCCATTCTCCTTTCCAGCGTCGGCACAGTCTGTTTCACTGTAGAGGTCTCAGGCTTTGTTTGGGGAGCAGTGCATATGGAGATAAATGTGAATGTCTTTGGAACAGAAAAGACAGACAAAAATACACACACAAGTTCAGGAGCATGGAATATGCCCTGAATCTTTGAAAGCTGGCCAGGTGGTATATCCTTAGCGGGATATAACCTATATAGCTTAGGCTACTGCAGCAGTGGTCATTTGAACATCCGTTTATGATGAGCTTACCTATGCATCTGCACTATCCTATGTAGGTAGTTACGGCTTTTGGATGTTTCAGCCTTCCTCACTCCATTAGTGACTGCCAGAGGTGGACTTTTTGGACAAGGCAAAATAAGGTGCTGAAGGAAGGTTGGAGGAAACGCTCCGAATTTCCTGCTTGAATCCTAGAAGTGAAAGGAAGAGATTTGACTGCCATTTTGCACTCAAACCCGATGCATCAAGCATATTGTACTGGTGTTGCTGTTGCTGGACAAGTAACCTTTGGGTAGGTCTTTGGAATTGACCTCAACCTAAGACTTTCATTCTTTTAGTCAGGAACCACCCAGCATTGTCATATGCATGAGTGTGTGCTTCGTGTGAGTGTCTCCAGCATCAGTAATCTTCATATCAACCACTATTGCAGTAGCCTTAGTTATATGGGCTATATCCTGTCAAGGATATAATGGATGGCCAGCTTACAAAGCTTCAGGGCACCTTCTACATACCCAGACTTGGCAAGCAGCTCAAGCTGAGCTGACTGAAAGACACATTTGGGCATGAAGTCCTTTGGAGCTTTAACTGTTGCAGTAAAGATAGTGTATACTAAATGAAAATATATTGTTTTGTGGACAGATTGTGTTTATTTTTCCTTTGTGAGGCTGTCATGTCTTTTACTGTGGATTTTTTTTTTTTTAATATAAAATAACTTTTGAGGACTAGTAGATACACTAGTATTTGCTGCGTGCTGCTTGGCTTCCTTGTGAAAGCACCATTTTCATCTTGACCATGGAACAGTTGAACGGCCTTTGCCACCACAGCAGGGAGCTCCTTCAGTGGTGAAGGGAAAGCCACCCTTGTTAGTCTTTGGAGAGGGAACAAGGAAGGTTTCTCTGGTGTGTCAGTGTGCTGTGCCCATCCCCGGGGAAGCAGCTACTGCCATTGGTAACACTGTTGGTCCCATTTTTCCTGTCAAAATTTGTTCATGAGAACTTGCATTTTGTGATAACGTAGCATACATACTTACACATTTCAGTTTCGCGAGTCTTTTTAATTTTAGTTTTACTTCTCATGTGTCAGTGCACTGGCAGTCCATACCTCTCAACCCCTTAGAGCAAGGAATCTGGATAAAGTCATAAATAATGTGGGAGCAAAGGCCCCAAGATGGGGACAATTTCTGGTACTCACAACAGCAGCTGCGAGCGCGGGTTAAGATTCCAAGTGCTCATTACAAGTGTTACCCCGCTAACGGAAAAGTACTGAAAATTTTTGATAGGTGTGGTGAAAAGGTGTACACTTCACCTTTTGATTTTCAGAATTTTGAATGGTCAGGCTCCCATGCTAGCTTGATGTTCATCGTGTTTCACTGTTGCAGTCATTACATTTGGGTAATCTGCTGGCAGTTTGCCCTCAGTCGGCCTGATTAACAAAGTCTTGGGTCCTGTGTCGGTTGCTGTCCCTTCTTCCATGACGTCAGGTCGTCAGGGGTATAAAACATGCAGCTGACGCCATAACATCAGTCTTTCTTGCCTCGTGGTGCCTGAAGCAGTTCGCAAGTGCAGGTCAGCCAACTCCTGAAATTTTCGTTTTCGAGTTTCAGAACCGAAGTCTTCAACTAAAAAAGTACCCCGTTGGGAAAACGTTTTCTTGCTCCTTACCGATGTCAGTAAAAGTTAATAATTGCATTACTTGTGGGAAGCAAATACCTCATAAGGATTTTTATTTGTACTGTATTCCTTGCCTAGGCCCTGACCACGACGTACCTTGCTGTCAGTTTTGTGCTTTATTTAATCGGTGCACTAGCTGTCGTTGGTACATTTTTGCTTCTAAATATTTCGGCTCTCAGTTTAATTATACAGAAATGACGTCTGCTAGCCATCCAACTACTGGAATACCGAAAAAACTCAAAGAAAAAGACTGAGACAGGCCGTTGAGGTCCAAAACTGCCGATGACGCTTCTCCTAAGCCAGTCGCCAGTTCGCCGGTACTCAGTGAGGCGCTTTTGCAGCCCCTGATACCCGCTGCTTCTGATTCGCAGGCCTCTACTGAGACCCATTTGGAGTCCGGTATGCTGCAAGATGCTTCACATATGGAACCCGCGGATGTCTCTACCTTGGATGGATCCGGAGCTGCTGAGCAGGCACCGGCTTCTGAGGGTGTATTCAGGCCTACAGACTTGCATATTAAACCAACTCCAACTTCAGTGCTAAGGCTTAAATCTCGATCTGTGTCTAAAAAAAACGATGCCCAGGCCACATGTTCAGGCCCCTATGCCTAAAAAACAAATGATCAGCCTAAAAAACAAATGATCAAAATGGCTGAAGATTTAATTACTCTAATCAGGGGTAGTCAACCCCCCCCCCCCCCCAAGAGGCCTAGGATTGAACTTGACTATGAATCTTCTGAGCAGGACTCTGTTTCTTCTGACTCTTCTAATGATCTGGATTTGTCCAGACCTACTTATGAGGACTCTGATGCAGAGGATTCCATTCCCTCTGCCTCTCCGCCTGAGGATTTCTCTTCTGGGGAAACTTTACATAACTTAAGGGAGCATTTCCACTGGGAAAGTCAGGATGTCTCTGAATCCAAAAAGAGGCTTAGGGATTTCCTTTTTCCTTGGCATAGGCCTTTGGCTATACCTCCTGTACTAGACATTGTTGATTATGTGTTTTCGGAATCCAGTATGGCCCCTGATTCCTTGCTTCCAGCTCCTAGTAAACCAGACAGGTACTACAGGGTTCCTGAGTCCCACAAATTCCTTTTCAAGAATCTGGTTGCGGACCCTGAAACCATTTCTCAGGGGCCCAAGGGCATTAAGGCTTCTACTGCTAAAAATCCTACCCCTTCTGATAGAGACTCCAGGGCACTGGATAGATGGGGTAAAATATTTATACTTCTGCAACCTTAGCAATCAGGGCTTTAAACTGTCAATTCCATATGCTAAAATATCAATAGCATGTCATGGGACTGCTTAAACAGAAACCTTATGTTGATTTCTGACTGTGTGGAGAATAAAGATTTACAGGATTTATTGCATTCAGCTGAACAAGTTGGCAAACATACTTTGCAATGTGGTTTTGATTCTTTAGAGGCCTCGTTACTGGGTCTGTGCTTAGAAGGCATGCTTGGCTTAAGGAGCAATCTCTGCCGGATCATGTTAAAGCAAAACGTTTGGATGCTCCTTTACAGCAGGACCGCCTGTTTGGCAATAAGGTTCATAGGTTGGTACTAGGCTATCAGCCCTAGGGCCTATACAAGCCTAGCCATAACAATTCCCTGGCTATTTCTTCCCACATTATTTACTTTCCTAGGCTGAAGAAGTTCTAAACAAGATGGAAGATAAAGCTAAATCTATGCAAACTGTGAAAGATTTCTTACAAGTACAAAATCCTGTTCGCAGTTTTGGGCTGTTGCACCCCCATTATTTTTAGCTTTGTGCAGAATTCTTTTAACCTTGAAGCTGCTCGTTAGTAGATCACTGCCTTGTCCTCTGTGCATATTGACAAGGGTTTAAATATATGGCATATTTTCCATTTGTGCATTAATGTTTCCAAAACCAATTGTCTTATAAATTGTAGCATTACACCAGGTGAAGGCTTAGATAATGATGGAGAAAATTGTCATTGATACTTGGCAGTGTAAGCATGATAGATACTGAGTAGTACTTTTACTGATGATTGTGCAAACAGGAACAATGTTCATATTTCAGTAAAAATTTTTATTTTTGTTTTGTTTTTTTACTGTCTTTGCCACTTATCTCTGTTGACCATCATCCCCCCTGCCCAGACCATCAACTGATTCATTACCCATTACCAAGGTGAGGGTTGAGAGAGGGGGGCTTTTATTTAGGCACCCATTAGGGTTGGTTCTCATAAAGCCCTTGGCTACATACTAGTGGATCCGCAGCTGGTGTCCAAACTGGTTGTCCCCCTTTACCACAGGGAAAGTTGCTTAGCAAGCTGCCTCACCCCTTTCCCTCAAGCACAGAAACTGTTCCTTTGGCCTCACTGGAGAAACTTTATTTCCCTGTGTGCTCCTTAAATGCTTCTTGTGCTGTCCCTATGAGACGTGAGCAGGCCACACCCCTTTACACATCTCCCTACTTGGCTTCTCCAGGGCTTTTTAGCCATAACCTCAGTTGCAGTAAGGGCTGTATCTATCTGTGTCGTAGTACCAGGTGTATTTCCATAGGTCCATGTCAACTTGCTGAATAGTAATATACTGAATATACAGTGCTGAAATGTTGGAAATGAAAATACCTAGTTAATAGTTGCATAATTAATGAATATGTAAATTAAAATGTATATGGAAGGTAAGGGTGAGCCAAGTTTGTGAAATGAAAGCTCGATTTGTTTTTTACATGAACAAATATAGACAGATATATAATTTGTTAACTGGGCAGGGAGGCTGCCCTCTTCTGCAACGACCCAGGACAAAAGGCAAGACAGCATGAAAGCATACAGCCACATTGAAAAGCATGCACATAAATTTGGGAGTGAGCAGTATTTATGAGTTGCGTTTTCTAATATGAACATTTTGCAAACATTTAATACATGACACTAGTTAAGTAAATAATTGTGTACCACTTGTAATCGATCTAGATTGTAATCGGTCTAGCAAACTGCTTTTGAGTAAATGGGCCAAAGTGATTACATTTCTGGAGGTTCTATAAAAAGTTGCATGTAAGTGAAACATAAAGTGCGAAACTTTAATGTGTAAAGTGGAAGAGAAGCTAGGGTGTGTTGTGTGTGTGTGTGTGTGTGTGTGTGTGTGTGTGTGTGTTTTATTTTTTATTATAGACATGCAAGAAAGTTTTAACGTTTTGGCTCTTATTTCTATGAAGTAGTGAGTACTAATGATGATAAGATAAAAATTGCTTGCCAAACATTATAAGTTTAGTCCCTTTGGTTTTGATAAGTTCTACATGGACTGCTAGGCTCTGACCTTCCATTCTCCTTCCTGGTCATCCATGCTTTGGTAATCCTTCCAGAATAGCTATATGATTCTGTAACTGTGATCTGCTTAGTACAGTTCTGTAAGTAAACTTTCCATAGCAGTAGATATTTGAATAGAGCTCTGTTGCAGTAATGCATTTCTCCTTATCTTTTGATACTTTTTTCCTTTCTGCATATAATGGTTATGGCCAAGGTGAGGTTCTACTTTATCTCCTGTTTTTTTTTTTTTTTTTTTTTCCCATTTATGCCAGAATGGTGACCGTTTCTAAGAGCCTTCCCCCTTCCCTTATGTTTGAGGTATTGACAGAAGGTATCCTATATGCACCATCCCTTCCTGATTAACATTTTAATTTTAATGTAAGCTCCAACAGATGTCAATTCATGGTCCTTCATGTAACTTAGACTACTCAGGGTGCAATTCTTGCATATTACTGTGAGCCCAGTTTTGCTTTCACTATACGTGTGGACTAAAACCAAGATTCCTGTTGTTAGTCCAGTTAGTTGCCACTTGGGTTGTGTTCAGCTTACTTGTTAGTAGGGTCACTTCAGAAGTGGTTAGGCCTTCAGGGACTGATAAGGATGCAACAGTGAGACCATTGCACCTGTAGGTTAGACTGCCTTCAGAGTGGTATTATGCTTCCATGCTAGGGACACCATCTTGCAGGTTTGCAAGTCTGAAGCTCTTTAGCAGACTGTATATACTTGACATAATTTTAAATCTAATTAGAGCCTTTTGTCTGTATTACTACTCCCACCAACCATCCCCCACTTCAGGATGTAATGCTGGCAGGATATGGACATTTCAGCCTCAAGTTCTAGTCAACTGTGTGGACATAAGTTATAGTATTTGTCTTCTTTTATTTTCCCATTTAATTTTTTTCTCATTCTTCCTTTCATTCAGTGCAGTGACTCCTACTGAGGATAGTGGTAGTCATTTTCAGAAATATTTGGGTAGAGACCTTGTAGCCTGCTCTTCAATTCCAGAGATTGCTTCATTTTGAGTGGCCTAGTATCTAGGAGAAAGTGATTATATTGTAGCTGGTAAGAAGTGCATTCAAAAAATGGGACTGATGCCAGTTTGTATTTTGTCATTTGTAGCAGTTTTTCCCCTTCAGCTGGTAAGGATTCTGACATTCCTGTGCTTGTGCAGTATCCTTTGAGTTCCTTTACCGGAGGTTTCCCTGATTTTTGTACCATGACAATTTTGTTAACTTGGTAAAATTAGTAATCCGGAGACTTTGTTTCAGTCATGATCTCCTTTGGAGACCTCCCATAGCCCTTTACTTAAAAAGGTGGCTGGTCCGCAGACACCCCATCCCAGGAGGAATCTAGTGTTCCTGGAGGCTTTTGGGTGTGGCCTACCAACTTCTTGGGTGGACCTCCTAGCTGATGAGCTTCTTGACAGTGTCTCTCAACAGGTGTGGAAGGAGCCGGACACTGTTAAGCCAATACTGAAAAGACCAGATAGAATTTTAGCTCCCCTAAAGATCGCACACATTGGAGCAAGGGAGTTCCAGTTGATGCCATGGTTGTGGCTGCAGCCACAAAAAAAAAAAAAAAAAAAACAAACTGGCAGAGTAGAGTTCTTCTGTCCATACCCCTAATAGTGTTGAGGGCTTTGGACAGATTTGGGAAGCATGTGTACACTTCACCATTCTTTGCCCATTACTTGGCACATTTTACGAGGCTGTAAAGAGATCTGACCAAGGAGCTTGCCAAATCTCTTTCTGGGTCCATGTCATCCAAGGATGGAAACAGAATTTCTTTGTATCTGGCCACCCTTTAACCTCATGCGTGCATTTCAGATAGATTGATCTCCCATCTGCAGAAGGCACCTCATGGGTTATGGGTTCAGACATAGCCATCAGGAGACATGCTTGGATATGATTATGTAATTTTGCTGGGCCCTTTAAGTCTTCGTCAATATGCCCTTCAGTTTTTTTCTGTTCTGCTCCAAGGTTAAAGACATGATCTCTCTAGGTGTGAACAAGAAGGAAATGTGGGTGGGTGTGTGTGTGTTTTTTTTTTTTTTTTTTTTTCCAACTCCTAAAAGACCTTTATCAAGGAACCAGCGAGGAGGTACAAAATCGTGGTTTAGGAAATCCCAGGGTCCTTTTAAAGAATCATGTGGGGATAGATCCTCCAGGGCAGAGAGGGGAACTCAAAAGGAAGACACCTCCCTCGCGGCAGAGGTGGCCTGCAGAACCAGGGCTTCAGGGATTCCTTTTCAGGTAAGCTGTATCAGTGATCCTGAAAGGAGGCCCGTCTGTCTCTGCATTAGAGAGACTGACTAACATCTCCAACTGCCTGCAGAGGTAACAGTCTTTTACAAAAGATTTATGGGTGCAGAAAGTCATATCCAGACATTGTACCATGCCATTTTCCTCAGCTCCTCCCACCATTGTGAGGAAAATCCCGATGTTCCAGCCAGTCCATGGGAAGCAGCATTTCTAGAAAAAAAAACTGCTAGAAGAGTCATCCAAGAGATTCCCCCAGACCAGAGAGGGTCTGGAACTTAAGATTCTTCTTGATGCCAAAAAAGACAGGGGACCGGAGACCAAGTTTGGATCTCTGCAAATTAAATCAGTTTGTACATTATTCAAAGATGTCCTATTTATATGCTGCAATATTCATAGCGGGGAGGGGGATTCGCCTCCGGCTGACTCGTACGTATACAAAAGTCTAATTCTGCTGTGAGGTATATGCGATGTCGCACAATATTCAAATGTATGTCTGTCATAAAGTGACGTCTGGTATAAAACAGACTTCAAAACGCACCAGTCCTCAGAACATTTCTGCCTCCTATCGAATCATCTGCTCCAGTCATTGCTCGTCAGACAAGTTGCAAACCTTGGTTCAGATAAGTATGCCGTTGGGGCATTCCCTTGTAATTTTTAGCTGCTATGTACTGCTTTGGTTACATGTCTGCTAGGAAGTGTAAGTGTCAGTGTGGAAGGCAGATTCCCCTTTAGGATGCTCACGACCATTGTTTATTTTGCCTAAGCCCGGATCCTGACCACACTACCTGTGCTATTTGTAAGGCCTTTTCACCCAAGACCCTACATAGTCCGGCTCAGTCCATTTTTGCCTGTGCTGCGAAAGAATGATTGGATGTGCTCGACGGATTTTCAGAACGTGTACTTGCATCAAAATGAGCAGGTGCTTCAGAAGATAGCTACGCTTCTTGCTGAGAGACGGTCATTACCAGCTCAGAGCACTGCCCTCTGGCCTCGCCACAGCCCCCAGGGTGTTCACCAAATGTATAGCAGTGGTAGCAGCTCACTTGAGACTGTTAGGAGTCCAGGTGTTTTCATATCTTGGCAAATGGCTCCGAACTGCCCCAACCAGGCATAGACTTCTGCTTGCTCCAGCTGTATTTTCATCTGGGAGTCGCAGTCAGTTACAGCAAATCTCAGCTCACAGAGTCTGGAGTTTGCAGGTGCTTGTTTGGACAAAGTCAGTCAGTCTCTCTTCACTCGAATTAATACACTGAGGCCCCAAGTCAGGAAAGTGATTAGTTCTTCTCTTCCAGCCTGATTTTAATATTACAAGCTCTGGGATCCATGGCAGCAACTATCATTCTTGTTCCTCTGGCCAGGTTCCACAGGAGAATACTTCAGTGGACTCTTGTCGAATTAGTGGTCCATTCTTCAACATCCGTTATCTGCTCCAGTCAAGATCACTCAAGTGTGCAAAAGAATATCTTCTTTGGTGGATCCATACAAACATGTTGTGCGAGGGCCATCCATTTGTTCTTCCCTGCACAAGACCACAATGACCATGGAGGCCTCCCAGTTGAGGTGGGGGGAACTACTTGGGAAGAACAGTCCAAGGTATATGTTCCCGAGGCCAAGATGCATATCAACGTCCTGGAGATGAGCAGTCTACCTAGCACTGCAGGCCTTTCAAGATGTTCTCCCATCTGGGACAGTTGCCATAAAGATGGATAATATGTCCGTGGTCTGGTACATCAACAGACGGGGGGAACCAGCTCTTACCCTGTTTGTCAAGAAGTTGAGTGTGGTATTGGGCAGTCTCTTCCAGTCACTTTCTAATAGCAGTGCACATTCTGGGGAAATCCATTATAATTGCAGATAAGCTAAACGGGTCCATTCTGATGCCTCACAAGTGGTCTCCCCGTGTCAGTGTTGGAGAGAATTTTCTGTCAGTGGGGCCAGCCACAATGCAACCTATTCGATTCTCCCCTCAAGAAGAAGCGGAGTAGGTTATTTGCCTTGAGCCATCCAATTGGAAGTCACCGAGAGATACTGCAGTCCATGACTGACCCCCGAGTCTTCTGTATGCTTACCCACCATTGCCTTTAATTCCCCAAATTTCTACATAAAGCATTTCGCTTGAAGAGCAGTTGTTTTCAATGCACCCTTCTGGCCTTGTCAGATTTGGTCCCCCTTCCTCTGGCCTCACCTAGGGCATCCACCCTGGATTCTGGATCCAACTCCAAACCTCCATTCTCACCCAAAGGGCATGACTCACCCAGACTTAACAGGTCTCAAACTGATCTCATGGTTTCTCCAATTCCATTAATTGCTAAACACCATGGGCCGTTCTCATATCTTATCTTCTCAAAATGCTTCTTCTAGAAAGATTTACAAGATAAATGGGAAAAAAAAGATTTATTTTCTGAGCCCTTAGCAAAAATTTGGATCCTTTTTCAGCAGTTGAGCCATCTGTCCTTGAAATGTTACCTTCAACTTTCAGTGAAGGGGCTAATTTTTCAATTATTAAAGTTCATTTTGCTGCCATTTCTGATTTCCACCTGGGTGAAAATAACTCTACCTTGGCTGCTTCCAAACCACGAAAGGCCTTTCCCAAGGGAGCTTTTTTGCTTAGACCACCATTAAAAGATCCTACTCCTCCTTGGGATTTAACTACCATGCTTTTGGCTTTAACACGGAGTCTCTCTTTTAAACCTTCAGCCTAAGCAGATTTCAGACTTGTTTTGGAAAACCATTTTTCTGGTTGCTAGCACATCAGCAAAATGAGTATTCAAACTCCAGACTGTATCTTCTCCTTACCTGTTTTTTTTTTTTTTTTTTTTCTTAAAGACAGGGTGTCTTTGTGAACAAATCCATCCTTTTTTGCCTAAGGTAGCTCCTGAGTCTAGCATAAACCAGGTCCTTTAATCTACCAGTTTTCTTTCCCAACTTTTTTGCCCTTCCTAGAAACAAAGACTTCAGGAAATTTGACCAGTTATTTGTTTCCTTTTCTCCTAACAGATGGGGCAGACCAGTATCCAAAGTTAATGGTGACCAGATTGTTAACTGAAAGTATCTCCTTTGTTTTTGGGGGAAAAAAGTTTATCCTTGCCCAAGCCTCCTAGAGCTCATTCCACAAGGTCTTTCAGTTTCTTCAGCCTTTTGGTCAAGGGCTTCTTTAGATGATGACTCTGCAGCTGTAACTTAGACTAGTTCTCATACCTTCATTGCTCATTACAAATTGGATCTGATTTCCAAGAACAGAGTGGCCTTTGGCCCTGCAGTTCTCTGGAATATGCTTCCATGAGGGCCTTCCACGGTTGCAGTAGCTAGGGACTCTCATCAGTTGAGGGATGAATGAAAAGGACAACATTAGAAAAGTTATGTACTCACCATAATGTTCCATCTGTGTTGTGCATTTTCACTCTTCCTCAACTTCTTGCCCATCTACTCTTATCTTTTGCTTCAGGAAAGATGTACGAGTTATACAGGAACCTCTTTTCCTTGTTTGAGCTCCAGCTTCCCTTTTTCCTGTTTACTTTTGTTAATGTCTGTAATAGGTTATCCCATAATATCTAAGGGCAGCAAACCTAAGCTGAGGCATGTTAGGTTGGTGAGACATTTATGGGTAAAGGGAGTAGCTCAAGAGTTCTTGGATCTGATGATCTGGTAGAAGCGTTCTGCAACTGAACCCATCAGCTGAGGAAGAGTGAAAATGTACAACACAGATGGAACGTTATGGTGAGTACATAACTTTTTTTGTGGTGTCAGTTGAACACTAGAGACTGCCTCATTTTCTGATGATTATCTTTTATTTATTTTACATTTGTTGACCGGGATAGTCCAACTGGATTAATGTCCATTTTCAGTGGAGGCCCAGGGAGAAAAGCTCCAAGGTAAACTGGTAAGTAATAACAAAGAAGGCATATTACCAAGGTAGACAAATAAGTAATAACAAAGAAGACGTATTACAGATGAGATATTTACAAATGACATAAGCAGACATGAAATAGACAATATCACAAGTTCTAGTTACCCCTGGTAACAGTCAGGGGAAAAAATAACAGTAATTTGATTAATAGATTATATACATTCATGGTGAGAGTTAGCCAGGCTTGTTACAGTGGCAAAGCCAGTTTAGTGCCAAATGTTGTTTGAGTTTAGCTTTGAAATGGGATAGGGAGGAGAGCAAAGTAATGTTAGCATGGAAGGAGGTTCCATGCTTTGCCTGCAGAGTTTGCAAAGAGGGAGTCACCGGCTACATTTGTAATTGTCTTAATTTGTAGTCTGTTTGAGGATTGGAGCAGTCTTGGATTGTTGTGGGGGGGGGTGATCATATTTTTAAGAGCTGGTGTGTTATTTGGATAATAGAGGATTTTATTAGCCATAATTAAAAGGTTATATTGGATTAGACTGGGAAGTTCTAGCCACCCAAGCTGTTTAAGGTTGATACAATGATGTGTTCTAAAAGGCAGGCCAGTGGCAAACCTGGCAATGTGGTTGTAACAGATTGAGAGTCTATTAAGTATAGTTTTATTTAGATTAGAGAGAATATAAAATAATATGCATATAAAAGTGTTGAAAGTGGGTGGGAACGAGCTATGGCAACCATAGCCGGAGGGGTTAGGAAGGCTTTTATTCTACACAGTGACCATAGTTTTTTTATTGATGGTTTTGATCGTTTGGTTTACATGAAGGTCAAATTTTAGGTTATCATCAATTATTACTCCTAACAGTTTTGTAGAGTCGAGGGGTGATTATTGTGGCATCTTTTGCATTTATGTTGAAGGTAAACGGTGTGGACCTTTGTGTTGAAGAGAACAACAGCATTTTAGTTTTTTGGGATTTAGCAACAATTGACGTTCGGAAAGCCAGGTTTCTGTAGTATTAAAGGTGGATTGGGTAACAGACCTTAATTCTGAGAGAGATGTGGCTGAGCAAATCAGGGTGGAATCATCAGCGTATTGGATACAGCTAACATTTGGGATGACTATATATGTTGTTTATAAAGATGGAAAAAGGTAAGGGTCCTAATATGGAGCCTTGCGGCACTCCAAGGGTGTTAAGTAATAGGTTGGAGAGCTTGTTCTGCCAGAGGACAAGCCTGCTGCCTCCCACTGAGGTAAGATTTAAAGCATTGAATGGCACTGGTATTTAGACAGAAAGCTTGCAGGGTGTGAACCAAAAGTTGGTGATCCAATACACACCACGTTTAACTCTCTTTGTTATGATTGATTTATCAGTGCTATAGCCATTTTTATCTTTAAATCGTGATGTTATGGCAGATAACTTTTTTTTATTTACGTTTTCTGTGCATTTTGTTTTTCATTTCTGACTAGGCTTCTTTTTGATTAAGGGTATTTAGTTGATTTTTTTGGCACTATTTGGCCAGGTGAATTTTACTTGGTATTGAGACTGTATGTGCAGCAGTTTACTACACTATGCAGATTGCAGAACAAGGCTTAGCACAGTTTAAATTTCTGGTGTATTTTATACAATTTTTAGCCCTGTTTGCTAGGTGGATATCTTGTTTATGTTTTCTGTTGTTGCTGCCCTTATTCAGCCTTTAATAGGCTCTATATATTATTCTGGCTGGTGTTTTTTTTTTTTTTCCTTGACTTGATGGATCCTTATACGACTGCCGCCATCAAATCTAATTGGACCTACAAAGAAGAAAACTAACTTGTCTCATCCTACAGTTTGTGAATCTGCCAGTCTGCAGACCGCTTACCCATGTGAGCCAGTGGGTCTATGTCAGAAGCTTGAGTTTTCATAAACTCGAAATTCTTACTGTCGACAATATGATCGAGTTTCTGAAAACTCAAACTTCAAAAAAACTTTTTCTATGATTTTGCAGGAGGGCAAGCCTTTGTATATTGTACACCCCCTACATATTATATGTATACCAACTCTGAGATCACACTAGTGGGGAAAAGGGTAAATTCCCCAAGCCTCACTGTACTGTGATATCCATATATGAATTTCGAGTTTCTGAAAACGAGTTTCTGAAGGGGACCCGAGCCAGCAGCCCCCTATAGTGGGAGCATCTATCACATCTTCCAGGGCTGTTCAGTACCTGGCTCAAGTATGGGAGAACCAAACCCTTTAGGTGCAGGAGAGGTCCAGTGCAAGGGACTCCTTGTCAGACATAATACTCTGTCCTCCGATATATTGTCCTACAGTGTAGTTCATAGAAGAAGAAACAGAAACCACACAGTAATCTGGTTATCACCATTTATAGGCTGATTGGTTTCCTTAACAAAGTGTTTTACAGTTGGCTAGTCTTGGAGATTATGCTCCTAGTCAGAATACGTATGGGGCTACCTTCTCTAGAGATCACTCTAGCACTGCAGATTTTGATTGGAACTCTGATGCAGACAGTAGTGAATACTTTGAGTCCGTCCAGTCTGATACTTTGAAAGGTGAACTGGTTCAAAAACCCAAGTAGGTGCTCAACTTTCTACATATACTTGCTAGGTTTAGAGATGCATTTCACTGGAATTGGTCTGGAGCTGCATCAGGGATTGGCAGAGTTGATGGTCTTGCAGTGCATGGAGTTTGGTGATGGGCTGCAGTGTGTGGAAAAAGTCAAGTTCTTTTATAGCATGAGATCCAATCTTAACAAATGGACTTCATGCATATGGTGGGAGACCTTGATTATAATGGATGGTTGGGAGTCCTGCATTTCATTCTCATTCTTCAGTGATGTCCTTGGGTTCGCTGGTGCAATTACAAAGAAAAGGTAGGTCACATGTATTATTTTTGTTCTCTGGCTAGACTATTTGGGGAGCCTGTGCAATACCATCCAGAAAGGAGGGCTAGTTGGGGTTTCCCACAGTTTTGTGAGGATTATTTTGCAATTCTTCCATTTTTTTCACTCTGTCTTTTAGTGTTTCTCAAAGTAGATGTAGAGGAGGGGTGTTCAGAGGGTCATGGGTAGAGCAAGTGGGGAAAGTAGCCTGGAAAGTTTTTTATCCACTAAGCTGAACATGCATATAGTCCAGTAGTCTTATTGGTGAGGAGGAGTGAATGTTCTAAACAGGTCTAACATTATGGTAAGTGTGTAACTTTCACTTCTGGATTCCTAGACGTGTTTTGCCGATCTTTGCTTCAAGATGTTGGTTTTCTAAGTAATTGCATATGTTCATCATTCCTGCTGCTGCAGTAGCCTTTGGCTGTTCGAGTTGTTTATTGCCTAGGAAGCAACAACTTGCCTTTTCAAAAGTTCTGGTGCCTTCACACCCCTTCCCTCTGGCTGCTGATTAGCAAACACCTACCAGATGACTAGCAGCCAGAAGGAAGTGACTTAAGTACATTCTTGCCATCTCACATGAAGCAATTAAGGAGCTTCTCGGGAGCAGCAGTACGTCTTCAGCTTCATTTCTAGCACAGAAGTCCCCTTTGGGAAACTGTTCCACATAATTTGTTGCCCTTTTTAAGATTAGACCATATTTTTTGTTTAATTTTTGACTAAAAGTACTTATTTATTTGTTTAAGAAACCCAGTATTTATTTAAATATCTATAGTTTATTTTCAGGAACCATCTCGATAAGCTTTAGAGACTTATTTCTTTTCATGGGGGAAATTTTGCATTGTGTGCTGCATTTGCAGCTTTTTAGATTAGGTGTTAGTGTTTTACTTAAAGGGACTGTTAATATGTGAACATTGTTTTCAGTACTTGTGTACGTCTTGACAGATTAACGGAGTTTGCATTTTCAGTTGTGATACTTCTGATAAAGGAACTACTTTACATCCAGGGATTTTTATGTACTGCTTTTAATAATCTACTTTTGTTTTGGGGCTTTTTGTGTAAGTCTGTATGTGCTGATCGTGATCACTTTTTGACAACTTATCTTCTTTCTTTTCAGTGCTGCTTACCAACAGTTGGACTGCTTTCTTGGTCTCACAGCATGGATACTTACTTTGATTTTGCCAGTTCTTCTCCTGCTGTACCTAAAAAGAAAAAAAATGTATTAAAAGCAAGTTTTTGCAGTTACTGCAGACTGTGTCTCAGCCTCTGGTAGGGAATACTCTAGTGGCCATTCATCGACTCCTCTGCTGTTCTGTCAGGAGTTCCTTTGGAATTGCTCCGTATACCTTCATGAACAAGGATGTCAAGCACTTCCTTTTTTTAATGTCTCAAAGTGTTTTGTGTTTCTAATACCATAGCAACACTTCCACTGCTGGAAGAACCAGTCCGTTGGAGGAACGTTGTAATAAAAAGACTTTATTACTCTTGTCTTTGAAATTACGTTAACTTCGCTATTCAGCGTAATTATTCATTGAATCAGAAAAAAACAAAACAAATGAAATCAAGCGCTTTCGCTTGGTCCCATTACCAAGCTTTATCAAGATAAAATGTGCACTAAAATAGAGCTGTATATATAAAGCTCATTTACCACCATGTGACAACAGTAGTAATTAAACTTTAATAAAGCTCATTTACCACCATGTGACAACAGTAGTAATTAAACTTTAAAGCTATACATTCATTTACTAGCCTGACTACACTTCATTTACATCATTGTACTATTACTATATAATCCATTAATACTGGTGTATATAAAATGTAAAAAAATCATATTGATCTTATTTAAATATTAAAATTCATTAGATCTAATTTCTTATATACTACAATAGAATTGATTCATTTCATGCTCTACAAAAATATGTAGAATTATAAGAAAGTATATGTGAACATATGAAAAATATACATATAAAATTTATAATATATAAATAAATAGATAAATATGCAAATATTGTAAAAATGTTATAAAAATATTGTAAAAATATTCTCCGTATATTTGATAAACATTTTCTAAACTGTTCAATACAAAACTAATACCTAAAAAGATTTATTAAAACCAATATGTTATTGTAAAAATTCATGAATATATTAATTCATATTGTATTATATTGATCTATTTTACAAGTGATATACTAATTAAATAATTAAACAATTTCTATGTACAATGACATCAAATTACTTATTTCTAATACCATGACAGAAATGGACCCCATTCCCAAGTCAAAGTATGATTAAAGTTCATGAAATTAGCATTGTTTCAGTCTTTGATGTTAGCCAGACGTGCTCTTCACAGCAGCCGCAATGTGCCGAGTAATGACTTTTGCAATTTGTACAGTTACATGGATCAGTAATATAATAATATGTCTAGGTATGATTCTGCATCCCTTTTTTCAGTCCTGTTGCTCATACTGCTAGTGGAACTGTCTAGGTATCTTTCTTCCACATTACCCTCATTCTCCCCTCTGTGTGACTTTTTGTGGTGTATGAGACCTCTTTGTAACATTTATCACATTCAGCACATTTATATAGTTTCTCCTCCAGGTTAGTCTTTTGATGTTTTACTAAATTACTCCTTATACATTCAGGACACTTGTATGTCTCTCCCTTTTTTGCTTTCTCTAAATCTTCTGAGTTTCTAATACCATGATCAGAGTGGACCCTGTTCCTAAGTCAAAGTACAATTTAAAGTGCATGAAATTAGTATTGTTTTAATCTTTGATGTCAGCGAAAAGTGCTCTTCGCAGCACCTGCAATGTGACCACTAATGACGACTCCTGCAATTTGTATGGAGTTACATGTATTGGCAAGATATCTGAATATGACTCTAGATTCTTTTTCATAAGACCCATTGCTCCTTCTACTATTAGAACTGTCTGGATATCTTTCCTCCACATTGCTCTCGTTTCTGCCTGAAACTCTTGATATTTTATGACTTTGTGTATCTCTGTACGCAAGACATTGTCGACACTGGGTGTAGCAATTTTCAACGATCGGTGCTACGTTTGTCTTCTTTTCATGGAGCACTCTATGGTTTTCTTGCATCTATCTTTTGAACTGTTGGTAATGGATGATGCTTTGTGGTTCATGTTTCCAGTGTTATTCAGCCACTTCAGTACCATAATGTTTAAACGATCTCCAGTGCAACAGTCTTGCCACATTATTATGCCTTTCAGTATACATTCCTCCTGCCATTAGTATGTCCCGACCAGCAACAAGGTGTGCGACTGATGATGTCCTTCATGGATGCATCTGCAGTCATAACAACTGGGTTGTCCTGTCGTCAGGCAGCCCTTCGGTCGGCCGGATTCCAAAGTCTGGGTCCGGCTTCGGCTGATGTCGCACTTCACCCGACGTCATCTCTGCTGGTCTTCGGGTATAAAGGCATCAGCCGACGCCATTTTCCTCAGTCTTTCTTGCCGCGTGGCGCCCGAAGCAGAAGCTGTTCGCAAGTGCCGGTCGGTCAGATCCAGAGATTACTACTACCGAATACTACTCAAGACTTCTAAAAGCTAAGTACCCGTTGGGGACTCTTTCTTGCCTCAGCCGATGTCAGAAAAAGTCAATAACTGTTTAACTTGTGGGAAACAAATACCTCATAAAGATTTCCACTCTTACTGTCTGCCTTGCTTAGGCCCAGACCACGACGTAGCAGCCTGTTCGCCTGCGCTTCTTCAACCGGCGAACGCTAAGGCGTCGGTCGGAGTTTGCTGAACAGTTTTTCGGCTCAGACTTTGCGTACATTATGCCGTCGGATCCTCAGACTACCCAAATTATTTAAAAACGCAAGGAAAAAGACTGACACTCGCGGTCCGCGGTTTCGGCCGAAACCACGGTTAAGCAAGCCGCGAGTGTCTCGTTTCGGCCGAAACCGAGAAAACTGGTCAATCTTCAGCCGAATCCATGGTTACTACTGAGGCTCTTGCTACCTTACCTGAATCAGCCTCAGAAATTTTGCCTACAACTGTGGTTTCTACTGATTTATCAGACACCATCCCTTTGGATGTCTCTACCCCAGCACGTGGTGCTGCTAGACCCCCTGCAGCCATGTCTATCAAGGCCTTTGCCAGGGCTAAAGCAGCCAAATCTGCTAAGTCAGTGCCTGTTAAACCTCCCTCACACAGGCCCACTTCTAGTTCACAAATGCTTACTCTGGCAGAAGATTTAATATCCTTAATTAGGGGATCCCAATCCCACCCAGACAGGGCCTCTCAGCCCCCAGAAAAGAGACCTAGGACAGAGCCCCCCGAGCCACTGTCTTCTGATGATTCTGCGGATGACTCCGACATTACAGAACAGCCAGAGGATCCTTTTTCTACTTATGAAGACTCAGATGCTGAAGAATCCATTCCAGCTGCCTCTCCACCAGAGGAATTTTCCTTTGGGGAAACCTTGCATGCCATGAGAGAACAATTTCAATGGCAGGGACAAGATTTCTCAGACTCAAGAAAAAGGCTTAGGACTTTTCTGCACTTACCACAACATAGGCCCTTGGCTATACCTCCTGTTTTGCCTGTTGTGGATGATGCATTTAATGATGTCTGCACTGCTCCTGATTCTTTACCTCCAGCCCCTGCCAAACCTGATAGATATTACAGGGTACCTGACACTCCTCACCACCTATACAAGGCCCCACTGGCAGACCCCAAAACTATTTCCCAGGGGCCTAAGGCAGTAGCCTCGACCACAGCAAAAAACCCTATTCCTTCAGAAAGGGAATCCAGGTCCTTAGACAGATGGGGGAAAAAAGTTTACACCTCTGCTACTCTCTCAGCTAGAGCTTTAAACTGTCAATTTCACATGATCCAATACCAAGAGTTTATGCTTGATCAGTTAACTAAAAAAGTATCCTCTGATGAATCTTTAGACAAGAAATATGCATTAGAAATGGTGAATAACATACAACAGGTTAGTAACCATTCCTTAAAATGTGGCTATGATGCACTGGAGGCTTCATTTAGATCAGCCATGACTGGCACAGTGATAAGAAGACATGCATGTTAAAGCAAAGCTATTAGATGCTCCTATGGATAAGGCCAGTTTATTTGGTACACCTGCCCAGCAGGTAATGAAGAAAATGGAAGAAAAGGCAAAATCTGTACAAACAGTTAAAGATTTCTTACAGGTTCAGCCCCCAAGGTTTAGCAGGAACTGGCCTGCCAAAAATTGGTCCTTTCCTGACTCCACAAGATCCCAAAGGGGCAGAAATAGACGCTCCAGAGGCAGAAATCAATCCAGAGGAGGTGCCTACAGAGGACGACAGTGGCAAGGTAATAACAGAGGCACAGACACAACCACTACCACTGCAACAGGACAATCACAGTGACTTGGCTCTAACTCCGCCTACCAGGGAGCAAATAGCAGCACCATTAGGCGGAAAGTTAGCCTTATTTTCGAAAAATTGGCACTATATCACAAAAGACAAGTGGATTTTGCAAACCATAGACCAAGGCTACTGGTTCCACTTCCACACCTTACCAGTAAAAAGAGGAATGCCAAACCTGCCTCCAAATTAAAAAAATAGAAGCTCTACAGCAGATAACGAAATTAACAAAGATGAGAGCTGTGGAAAGAGTACCAATAACAGAACAGGGCAAAGGATTCTACTCCAGACTCTTCCTAGTACCAAGAAAAGAGAAAAGTTGGAGACCTATTCTCGACCTGTCCATCTTAAACACTTATATCATTGTCCCAAAATTCAAAATGCTGACCCTACAGCAACTTCTTCCCATGCTGGGCAAGGAGTGTTGGCTGGTAACTCTAGATCTCAAGGAGGCATACCTGCACGTCCCCATTCGACCCAATTGCAGAAGATACCTCAGATTTCTTGCAGGATCAGAGCATTATCAATTCTCAGCATTGCCCTTTGGCTTATCTACTGCGCCCAGAGTATTCACAAAATGCCTGGCATCAGTAATCGCTCACTGCAGACTACAGGGAATCCAAATTTATCCATACCTGGACGACTGCCTGCTACAAGCGGACAACAAAAGCAAGCTGACAACAGATTTACAAAGGGTCATTTACTTGTTACAAGCCCTGGGATACACTGTCAATTTACAGAAGTCAAGGCTGATACCATCCCAAACAAGAACATTCTTGGGCGCGGAATTGGACACAGTAAAACAAATGGCATTCCTAACTGCAGAAAAACAAAAAGAACTCCCTCTTTACTTCTTGGCATTAACAAGACAGAACAAACTAACAGCAAGAAAAGTTCTGCAGGCCTTGGGCTTCATGGCATCATGCATAATCTTGGTCCCACATGCCAGACGCATATGAGAAAACTACAGTGGTACCTAAAGAATTTATGGTCTCAACACAGGCACAGCCTAGAAGCAGAAATACCACTCATCCCATGCCTAAAACAGGAGTTCCTCTGGTGGGCTCAAGCATGCCAGTCAAACCCAGGCCTACCCTTCCACAACTTTCGAACAAGCCAAACCATCACAACAGACGCCTCAGACCTAGGATGGGGGGCACACATGCTGGACAAATGCGTACAAGGATTGTGGACTCAGGACCAGCTGCACCTGCACATAAACCAAAAAGAAATGCTGGCAGTAAAACTGGCAATCCAAAAATTCAGACCATTCCTCAAAGAAGGCCATTTGATGATAAGGACAGACAACACCACAGTCATGTGGTACATCAACAAACAGGGAGGCACTCATTCATACCCCTATGCAGAATGACTTTGGACCTTTGGAATCTGGCTCTCAGCTACAACATCCAGTTACAGGCAATATTTGTACCGGGAAAAGAGAACACCCTAGCAGACATGTTAAGCAGAACCACCTCAGATGCTCACGAATGGATGCTACACCCAGACATCTTCAAGACCATCACAAAGAAATGGGGAATGCCACAAATAGATCTATTCGCTTCCCCTCTCAATCACCAGCTCAAAAAATTCTGCACAAGGACGTTCCACCCACTTGCATGGAAGGTGGATTCTCTCTCCTTCAGCTGGAAAGGTCTGACAGCATATGCATTTCCACCTCTTCCCTTGATACACAAGGTATTACTGAAAATCAAAGAGGAACGTCCAAGGATAATCCTGATAGCTCCGAACTGGCCAAGACAACACTGGTACCCATTGCCGAGGAACATGTCTCGGGAGAAAATGTGGTCAATACCCCTGATGCCTTTGATGTTAACTCAGAACAACTACAGCATCATGCATCCAAACCTAAAAACTTTGCAACTGTCTGCCTGGAACATCACATAGCAGCAACTAATCCAGATCTTTCCCAAAGGGTTAAAGACATTATCCTTGAAGCCCGCAGACCTTCAACAAGAAGGAACTATGCAGGAAAATGGAAAAGGTTTGTCATTTGGAGTGCTGAAAGAGGAAAAGATGTGTCGAATATAGATATTGCTAACATTCTGGAGTATTTGGCAGAGCTTTTACATACAGGCCTGTCCTATTCCTCCATCAAGATACATGCATCAGCTATTTCAGCAGAATACAGCTTTGATCCACCTGTCTTTTCACATCCTCTACTCAGGCAGTTCCTCAGAGGGATCAAGAATGTAAAACCTCCTAGGAAACCACCATTACCAGCATGGGACTTGAACTTTGTGCTAGAAAAGTTGACACTCCCTCCGTTTGAACCAGCAGCAACAGCAGATCTACAGCACCTGTCATGGAAAACTGCTTTCCTACTGGCAATTACCTCAGCAAGGAGGGTTTCGGAACTACAGGCTTTAATGGCAGTACAACCCTTCCTAATCTTCCATAAAGATAGGGTGTCCATGAGAACTAATCCTACATTTATGCCTAAGGTGGTATCCAGAGTGTCTTTAAACCAGGCAATCCACCTACCTACCTTCTTCCCCAATCCACAAAACAGAGGGGAAAGAATGCTGCATACCTTGGACGTACATAGACAGCTACGCTACTACATGGACCGAACCAAAAGTAACAGAAAAACTGACCAGCTTTTTGTAGCCTATGCAACAGGGAGGGAAGGAAAAGCAATTTCCAAACAGACCATCTCCAAATGGATAGGAAATTGCATAAGATTTTGTTACTCCTACCATGGAAAACCAATTCCACAGAACATAAGGCCTCATTCTACAAGGGCTACAGCCACTACCACAGCTTTCTTACGAGGAGTGGCAACCAAGGACATTATTGAGGCGGCTACTTGGACCTCCGTGCATACATTTGCCAAGCATTATAATTTACCTCTATATTCTAGATCCCGAGCAGGGTTTGCCACTGCTGTACTGCAAGGGATCCTAACCACACCATAATTTTATCTTCCTCCCCTAGTTGGCTATGGTATTCTACCCAGTTGTTATGACTGCAGATGCATCCATGAAGGACATAGTACAGTTTTGTACCTACCATAAATGTAGATGTCCGAACTGGATAGCATCTGCAGTCAGGATTACCCTCCCTCCTTCCCCTCTGTGGTACTCCTAGGGTATTTACCCTCCTAATAGCTAGCTGGGGAGTCTCTTATGGTGTATTTGTTTGTATATATGTACATACATGCTTATTTTTTGTGTTTGCCTTCTATCTTTTTGGAAACATTGGCATTTATCCAAAATTTTGCTTTCCAAGAGGGCAACTGGCATCTGGGGCAAGAAACACTGAGGAAAATGGCGTCGGCTGATGCCTTTATACCCGAAGACCAGCAGAGATGACGTCGGGTGAAGTGCGACATCAGCGGCCGGACCCAGACTTTGGAATCCGGCCGACCGAAGGGCTGCCTGACGACAGGACAACCCAGTTGTTATGACTGCAGATGCTATCCAGTTCGGACATCTACATTTATGGTAGGTACAAAACTGTACTTTCTTCGTGTTTCACTGTTGCAGTCATTACATTTGGGTAATCCTGCTAGCAGGTTGCCCTCAGCCGGCTTGAATTCCAAAGTCTTGGGTCCTGCATCGGCTGCTGTCGCCCCCTCCCTGACGTCAGGGGTATAAAAAGCGGCCAGTGCCATTTTATTCAGTCTTTCTTGCCGTGCGGTGCCCGAAGCAGAAGCGGTTCGCAAGTGCCGGTCGTCCGACTCCTGAAATTTTTGTGTGAGTTTCAGAACCGAAGTCTTCAATAAAGTTAAGTACCCCGTTGGGGAAACTTTTTTTTTTTCTTGCTCCAGACCGATGTCAGAAAAAGTTAATAATTGTATTACTTGTGGAAAGCAAATACCTCATAAGGATTTTCATTCTTACTGTATTCCTTGCCTAGGCCCTGATCACAACGTTTCTAGTTGTCAGTTTTGTGCTAGATTTAACCAACGCACTAAGTGTCAGTATTCTTTTGTTCAAAGTATTTTTGGTAGCAGTTTTAATTATCCTAAAATGTCATCGGATAGCCATCCGACTACCGGAGTTTACAAAAAATGCAAAGAAAAGGATAAAGAAAAACTACTGAGGTCCAAAACCGATGACTAAGCTTCTCCTAAGCCAGTCGCCGGTTCTCAGTGAGGTGCTTTCGCAGCCCCTGAAAACACGCTACTTTAGAGTCGCAGGCCGCTACCAACTCACACATGGAGTTGGCCATGCCGCTGGATACTCAAAGTATTGGAGCCTCTGGCGCTAATCCCTCAGGTGGGTCTGGAGCCGCTGAGCAGGTACCGGCTTCTGAGTGTGTATTCAGACCACAACATCTTTACATTAAAACGGCTTCAAAGACTAAAGCAAATAAACAAACTCAAGAGCTATGTGTACAGGCCTCTATGCTCAAAAAACAGATGATCAAGATGGCCGAAGACCTGATTACCTTGATCAGGGGTTCCCATCCCCCTCCTGATAAGAGGCCTAGGCAAGAGACTGACTATGAATCTTCAGATCAGGTTTCTATTTCTTCTGATTCCTCTTCTGATCAGGGATATTCTTTACCCCCCTATGGGGATTCTGATGCAGAAGAATCCATACTTCACCATCCCCTAATGAGGATTATTCCTTTGGGGAAACCTTGCATACCATGAGGGAGCATTTTTACTGGGAAAGCCAAGATTTTTCAGTATCAAAAAAGAGGCTCAGGGATTTCCTTTTACTATCACAGCACAGGCCTCTAGCCATTCCTCCTGTGTTAGACATTGTAGATGTCTGTTCGGAGTCTAGTTTGTCCCCTGACTCCTTACCTCCAGCTCCTGTTAAGCCTGACCAGATATTACAGGGTTCCTGACTCGCACAGATTTCTTTTTAAAAACCCTGCTGCTGACTCAGAAACTGTTTCACAGGGTCCCAAGGGAGTTAAGGCCTCTACAGCAAAAAACCCAACCCCTCTGACAGGGATTTGAGGGCTCTGGATAGATAGGGAAAAAAGGTTTACACATCTGCAACTTTGGCTATAAGGGCCTTAAACTGTCAGTTTCATATGCTCAAGTATCCGCAACCTCTCATGGGATTGCTTGAACAGAAAATGATAAATTCTAAATGTGCTGAAAACGAGGAAATGCAGGATTTATTGCATGCAGCTGAACAAGCTGGAAAGCATACTTTGCAATGTGGTTTTGATTCTTTGGAGGCCTCCTGCAGGGCCACAGTTACGGGTTCTGTAATTAGGAGGCATGCTTGGTTAAAGGAACAAAATCTGTCTGATTATGTTAAGGTTAAGTTACTGGATGCACCTTTACAGCATGATACTTTGTTTGGTGCTAAGGCAGAAGAGGTGTTAAATAAAATGGAAGACAAAGCTAAATCTATGCAAACTGTTAGAGTTTTTACAAGTACAGCCACCTAGGTTTAGTAGACACTGGCCTAGAAAAAATTGGTCCTTTCCTGTGTCAGACAGACCTCAAAGGGGCAGATCCAGACGCCCAAGCGGCAGATGCCAGGTGCAAGGTTCTTATAGGTGAAAACAATGGGGTACTTATACCTCCAAAGCTGTCCCAATGACTTTCCCCTGCCTGCACCAAGCACTTATCTTGTGGCAGCACCCTTAGGGGGGATCTTAACACTTTTTGCTCAAAATTGGCCCAGGACAAATGGGTTCTATAGTGTGACAAGGCTACAGATTCCATTTCTATACTCTGCCAAAGGCAAACGGCTGGCCAGATGTGCCAAAAAATCAATGGGCAGAGACACAAAAACAAGTTTCATCCCTCATGGACATGGGGGACATTCAGCAAGTACCAGAGCAAGAGCGGGTACAAGGATTTTATTCAAGAAAGGACAAGGCCTGGAGGCCAATACTGGACCTATCTATTCTGAACACATTCCTGGATATTCCAAAATTCAAAATGTTGACTTTGCAGCAGCTTCTGCCCATGCTGGGCAAGAACGCTTGGCTTGTGACTTTAGACCTAAAAGAGGCATACCTGCATGTTCCAATCAGGCAATCGTGCAGAAGACACCTCAGATTCAAGGCTGGTTCAATACATTACCAATTCTCTGCACTGCCCTTTGGCTTATCTACTATGCCCAGGGTCTTTACAAAGTGCCTGGCACCAGTAATTGCATTCTGCAGACAAAGAGGAATACAAATATACCCTTACTTGGACGGCTGTCTAATTCAAGCAGAGAACAAGGACATTCTTCTTCAACATCTGTCGTTTGTGAAAAGACTACTAACATGCCTAGGGTACACAGTCAACGAAAAGAAATCAAAACTAGTACCCTCTCAAGATATAACATTCCCGGGTGCAAGCTTGAGTACAACTGCCCAGATGGTTTATCTCATGCCAGACAAACAAAGACAACTGACTACCTATTTCAAAATGTTGGCAACAAAGGCCCAGTTATCTGCAAGAAAAATTCTGCAAGCTTTGGGCTTCATGGCATCCTGCATCCTACTAATTCCATATGCAAGACTGCATATGAAGAAACTTCAATTGTACCTAAAAAGTGTTTGGACTCCACATTGCCACATCCTGGAAGCAATGATTACTCTCATTCCCTGCCTGTAACAGGAGTTTCGATGGTGGGCAAAGGCTTGTCACCAGAACAAGGGACAGCCATTCACATTACCCCCAGCCAGGCAAACACTAATGACGGCTGCATCAGATTATGCCTGGAGGGCCCACATGGCAGGAAGATGCATTCAGGGCACATGGACCTCAAACCAAATGCATCTACATATCAATCAAAAAGAGATACTAGCTGTTCAAAATGCCCTGACAGCCTTCAAGGACCTACTTCAACTGGGACAACTGCTGATAAAGACAGACAACATCACGGTCATGTGGTATATAAACAATCAGGGGGGCACACATTCTTACCCCCCTTTGCAGACTAGCTATGACATTGTGGGACACAGCTTTGACTTACCAAGTACATTTGCAGGCACAATTCCTGCCAGGAAAGGAAAATACTCTGGCAGACGAACTAAGCAGAAACCTCATGGATCCCCACGAGTGGCAGCTGGATCCACAAGTCTTCAGCATGATAACAAGGAAATGGGGATGCCCGGACATAGATCTATTTGCCTCCCCTCACAGCTACCAACTAAAAAGATTCTGCTCAAGGACTTATCACAGACAAGCATGGAAAGTGGACGCCCTATCAGTGTTTGCCTTCCCTCCACTGCCTCTCCTCCCCAAGGTACTCCTAAAGGTCAGACAGGAGAAACCAAAGATGATACTGATTGCCCCAGACTGGCCCTGCCAGTACTGGTATCCAATCCTAAGGAACTTTTCTCGTTACCCAGCTTGGACCTTACCTCAATGACCTCGTCTACTGTCCCAGCAAAACCATCAGATCCAGCACAGCCAACTCAGGACATTAAACCTGGCAGCGTGGCGGATAATGTAGCCGTACAAAAACACCTCTCAGCAAAGCTGTGATGGATGTCATTCTGGAAGCCAGAAGGCCTAGTACAAGAAAGTCTTATACTGGAAAATAGAAGAGATTCTGTGCTTGAAACCAGGCACAAGGAACTGATACAACTGTACCAAATATTCCTCTGATTTTGCAATACTTAACTGAGATGCTGGACAAAGGCCTATCCTTTTCATCAATTAAAATTCATGCCTCTGCCATTTCGGCTCATTACAATACAGAGCCACCAATTTTTTTCTCACCCTTTATTAAAGCAGTACCTCAGAGGAGCCAAAAATTTAAGGCCTCCAAGGAGATCCCCATTATCTGCATGGAACCTCAACTATGTCTTGGAAAAGTTCACCCTGCCTCCTTTTGAGCCAGCGGCTACTGTTGATGTAAAGTTTTTATCTTGGAAAACAGCTCTGCTCGTAGCAATTACTTCAGCAAGACAAGTTTCAGAGCTACAGGCGGTCATGGCTGTGGATCCTTTTATCATTTTTTTATCCAGACAGGGTCTGTCTGAGAACAAACCCAACATTTATGCCTAAAGTGGTGTCCAGTGTGGCTCTTAACCAAACTATTCATCTGCCAACTTTTTATCCAAATCCATAGAACAGGGGGGAGAGAATTCTGCACTCTTTTTGGATGTACACAGACGGCTTAGATTCTACTTACATGGATTTTCATTGGTTAATTGAAGGTTTTAATTGATGGATCCTGTATAAAAGGCACTTTATTGATGATTTTCAGTTTTTCTGAAGAAGACCTTGTTGTATTAGGGTCGAAAACGTATTCAATTTTTGTGGCGTTTATGCTTTTGTGGATGGTCAGTCCTTGTGAGTTATTGGAAGTCGCCTTATACTCGCTTTGAATAAAGGAGTTTTACCAGGTTTCAGTCCTTCATTTGGGTTTCCAAGCAGGCCTTTTTTCTTTGGTTTTGGTATTTTAAGCTTGCTTTACCATCGCTTTTTGGTTTTAGATTCTACTTGGACAGGACCAAAGCTTTCAGGAAGACAGGGCAATTACTAGTGGCATATGCTGCGGGATCATAAGGAAAGGCTATTTCAAAGCAGACCATCTCAAAGTGGATAGGCCACTGCATTCGTTTATGCTATTCACACCATGGCAAGCCAGTGCCTAAGGGCATTAGGCCACATTCCACCAGAGCTGCAGCCACTTCAGCAGCTTTTCTTAGAGGAGTTCAACCAGAGACATTTTAGAGGCGGCTACTTTGAGTTCAGTGCACACCTTTACAAAGCATTACCATCTGCCATTCTACTCTAAATCCAGAGCAGGCTTTGCCACTGCAGTTCTGCAGGGACTCGTAGCCGCTCCTAATACTGTTTAGCTCCAGCCTCCCAACCATAGCTTTGGGACTGTACCCAAATGTAATGACTGCAACAGTAAAACACGAAGAACATAGTACAGTTGTGTACACTTAACATAAATGTAGATGTTCGAGTGTATTCACTGTTGCGGTTTAGGTTACCCACCCACCATCCCCATTTTTTCTATGGATCCTATCTTTCCTTCTCTGATTTATACAACCTGTGTGGTGTATTTGTTTATAGATGAAGGTAAAATTTATATCGGTGCATTTATTGTTTTATAAATATAAAATTTGGCTACCCTTTTAAAGGGCACCTGACATCTGGGGCAAGAAAAACTGAAGAAAATGGCGTTGGCCGCTTCTTTTATACCCCTGACGACCTGACATCAGGGAGGGGGCGACAGCAGCCGACGCAGGACCCAAGACTTTAGAATTTAGGCCGGCTGAGGGCAACCTGCCAGCAGGATTACCCAAATGTAATGACTGCAACAGTGAATACACTCTAACATCTACATTTATGGTAAGTGTACACAAATGTACTTTTCCTATTCTGTTTTTACAAAACCTACATTTGTCTGTTTCTCCCACATGTTCAATGTATGTAGCCCGCTATCTTGTGCCGCCAATAACCTTTCATCTTTTGGTTTGAATTCACCTCTCCTTAACCATTCCTGCATTTTGATCCTGAGCAACATGAGGTTGTTCCAGAAATTTTTTATACTTGCAAGTATATTTGTGCATTTTCCACATTTCTTGCCTTCTCATCTGATCCTTCACCTTGTATTCAGTGAAAAAAAGAGAAGCTTCCACAGACCTTTTCACAGTGGATTACAACAAAATCAACAGCAAACAAAATAGAATCTACAGAACCAACCACGGCACACTTGGATAAAAATTGAAGTTTAATAAAAGGTCAGTGCTTTCATGATCCCACGAGCACTTCTTCAGACCAATATAAAAATCTTTAAATACACTAAACAAATATTAAAATACAAGTCACATGACCAGATTATGTCAATTATGTAAATAGATCACGAGCCTTTAAAATAGGCTTTAAAGGTACATAGCTATTGAACCATGGATGTACATCTGCCTACAATCTCACTATCCATCTAGTCTCGCTCTGTCCCACTACATTATTGATATCTCCCAACCATGTTTTTTGGTCTACCATTTCTAGTACCCTGAACCTAAAATCATGTATATCACCTTCCTCATGGACATGCTTGGCCAAAGCATTTCTAAGATCCCTACTTCTAATAGCCAGTAGATGTTCCCTTATTCTCTCTTTTAACATCTTCACAGTTTTTCCTTTTTAAAAACATACTTGGCAGCAAGCTAGATAAACCACATTGTTAGAACATACAGTTCTAACTTAAGTTTATACTGTTGATTTGTAACATGATGTACAAATGTGTTATTACAGTCTATGTACTGACAGTAACTACAATCACCACATGGTGATGTTCATCGTGTTTCACTGTTGCAGTCATTACACTTGGGTTATCCTGCTGGCAGGCTACCCGCAGTCGGCCTGAATTCCAAAGTCCTTGTCCAGCGTCAGTTGCTGTCGCCTCTTCCCTGACGTCAGTGCGCCAGGGGTATAAAAGATGCAGCCGACACCATTTTCTTCAGTCTTTCTTGCCGAGCAGTGCCCGAAGCAAAAGCAGTTCGCAAGTGCCGGTCGGCCGACTCTGAGATTTTCGAAATTGAATTTCAGATCCGAAGTCTTCAATAAAGCTAAGTACCCCATTGGGGAAAAATTTTTCTTGTTTCAGACCGATGTCAGAAAAAGTTAACAAGTGTATTTCTTGTGGGAAGCAAATACCTCATAAGGATTTTCATTCTTACTGTATTCCTTGCCTAGGCCCTGACCACGACGTTGCTAGTTGTCGGTTTTGTGCTAGATTTAACCAACGCACTATTAAGCGTCGGTATGATTTTGCATTTCATTACTTTGGCCGTAGGTTTAACTATATAATGCCGTCGGAACAGCCGATGACCGGAGTTCATAAAAAGCGCAAGGAAAAAGAAAAGGACAGGCATCCGAGGTCCAAAACTGACGACGAAGCCTCTTGTAGGCCAGTCTCTTGTTCGCCGGTTCTCAGTGAGGCACTTTCGCAGCCCCTGACACCCGCTACCTCAGCGCCACAGGCCACCTCCGACTCTCACATGGAGGCAACTAGGCCTCTGGATACTCAAGGTATTGGGCCTTCGGAAACTAATCCCTCAGATGGGTCCGGAGCCTCTGAGCAGGCATCAGCTTCTGAGGGTGTTTTCAGACCTATACAGCTTTATATCAAGCCAACTTCAGCATCCAAGACAAAGGCTAAAACAGCTTTAAAGACAAGGAAACATGTACAGCATTCTCCAGGACAGACTTCCATGCCTAAGAAACAGATGCTCAAAATGGCTTTGATCAGGGGTTCCCATCCCCCTCCTGATAAGAGGCCTAGGCAAGACACTGAGTATGAGTCCTCTGATCAGGTTTCCATTTCTTCTGACTCCTCTTCAGAACAGGGATATTCTATTCCTCCCTATGAGGATATTCTGATGCTGAAGAATCTATTCCTTCAGCTTCTTCTCCTGAGGATTATTCCTTTGGGGCAACCCTGCATACCATGAGGGAGCATTTCCACTGGTAGAGCCAAGATTACTCAGAATCTAAGAAAAGGCTCGGAGACTTTCTTCTACTACCTCAGCACAGACCTCTTGCTATTCCTCCTGTTCTAGACATTGTAGATGATGTATTTTCAGACTCGGGACTGTCTCCCGACTCTCTACCTCCTGCACCTGTTAAGCCAGACGGATACTACAGGGTTCCACATTCTCATAAATTTCTATACAAAAACCCTGCTGCTGACTCAGAAACTATATCTCAGGGTCCCAAAGGGGTCAAAGCCTCTACTGCAAAAACACCCTGTCCCCACAGATAGGGATTCAAAGGCACTGGACAGATGGGGGGAAAAAAGTTTACACTTCTGCTACCTTGGCTGTAAGGGCTTTAAATTGTCAGTTTCATATGCTTAAATATCAGCAATACTTAATGCCACTGTTAAAACAGAAAATGTTGACAAATTCTGAATGTTCTGAGAACAAGGAAATGCAGGATTTTATTGCATGCAGCTGAACAAGTGGGAAAGCATACTTTGCAATGTGGTTTTGATTCACTGGAGGCCTCTTGCAGGGCCGCAGTTACAGGTTCTGTCATTAGAAGGCATGCTTGGTTAAAGGAACAGAATTTGCCTGATCATGTTAAAGCAAAATTATTGGATGCTCCATTACAGCATGATACTTTGTTTGGTGTTAAGGCAGAAGAAGTGTTGAAGAAAATGGAGGATAAAGCTAAATCTATGCAGACAGTAAAGGATTTCTTACAGGTACAGCCACCCAGATTTAGCAGGAACTGGCCTTCTAAGAATTGGTCCTTTCCAGTGTCAGACAGGCCACAAAGAGGCAGATACAGACGCCCTAGAGGCAGACAACAGCCCCAGGGCTCATACAGGCCCAAACAATGGGGTGCTTCTACCTCCAAAAGCGGAGAAGACAAATCACAGCCTTGTAGGACACAGTCCCAATGACTTCCCTCTGCCAGTGCCAAGCACTTATCTTTTGGCAGCACCCTTAGGGGGAAAGATAGCACTTTTTTCACAAAATTGGCACTTGATCACCCAGGACAAATGGGTCTTAAATATAGTCTCTCAGGGCTACAGGTTCCACTTTCACACCCTTCCAAAGGCAAAAGGTATGCCGGACCTGCCACACAATCAATGGGCAGAGGCACAAAAACAAGTTTAATCTCTCATGGACATGAGGGCTATTCAGCCAGTGCCACAGCAAGAGCAGGAACAAGGATTCTACTCAAGACTTTTCTTAGTACCAAGAAAGGACAAAGCCTGGAGACCAATTCTGGACCTGTCTATTCTAAATACTTTTCTGGACGTTCCAAAATTTAAAATATTGACTCTGCAGCAGCTTCTGCCCATGCTGGGCAAGAAGGCTTGGCTAGTAACTTTGGACCTCAAAAGAGGCATACCTGCATTTCCCAATCAGACAATCTTGCAGAAGATGCCTCAGATTCATAGCTGGCTCAAAGCACTACCAATTCTCTGCACTGCCCTTTGGCTTATCTACTGCGCCCAGGGTCTTCACAAAATGCCTGGCACCAGTAATTGCATTTTGCAGACAAAGAGGAATTCAAATATATCCTTACTTGGACGACTGCCTTATTCAAGCAGAGACCAAAGACATTCTACTAAAGCATCTGGCGTTTGTAAAAAGATTACTAATTTGCTTAGGGTGCACAGTAAATGAAAAGAAATCAAAACTTGCACCTTCTCAAGAGGTAATATTCCTGGGTGCAAGCTTAAATACAACTGCCCAAATGGCTTATCTCACGCCAGACAAACAAAGGCAGCTGACGTCTTACTTCAAAAGCATGGCAACAAAAACCCAGTTATCTGCAAGAAAAATTCTGCAGGCTCTGGGCTACATGACATCCTGCATTCTACTAATTCCATTTGCAAAACTGCATATCAGGTACACCTGCAAGCACAATTCCTGCCAGGAAAGACAAATACTTTGGCAGACGAACTAAGCAGAAACCTCATGGATCCTCACGAGTGGAAACTAGATTCACATATCTTAAGCATGATAACAGGGAAATGGGGATGCCCACACATAGATCTATTTGCCTCCCCTCACAACTGCCAGCTACAGAGATTCTGCACTCGGACTTATCACAAGCAAGCATGGAAAGTGGACGCCCTTTCATTCAGCTGGAAAGCCCTTACAGTGTATGCCTTCCCTCCTCTGCCTCTCCTCCCCAAGGTACTCGTAAAGGTCAGACAAGAGAAGCCAAAAATTATCCTGATTGCCCCAGACTGGCCACGCCAGCACTGGTACCCAGTCCTAAAGAGTTTGTCTCAAGGCCCAGCCTGGACATTACCTCAAATTCCTCATTTGCTGACCCAACAAAACAATCGGATCCTGCACACCCAACTCAGAACCCTAAGTCTGGCTTCATGGCGGATAATGTAACCATTCAGAACACACCTCTCTCTAAAGCAGTTATGGATGTTATTTTGGAGGCCAGGAGGCCCAGCACCAAAACTTTATGCAGAAAAATGGAAGATATTCTGTGCTTGGAACCAGGCACAAGGAATTGACACGCTTGTACCAAATATTCCTCAGATTTTACAATACCTTACTGAGATGCTGGACAAAGGCCTATCCTTCTCATCAATTAAGATCCATGCCTCTACCATTTCAGCTCATTACAATACAGACCCACCAATTTTTTCACATCCACTGCTAAGGCAGTATCTCAGAGGGGCCAAAAACACCTCCAAGGAGAGCTCCAATACCTGCATGGGACCTCAATTTTGTCTTGGAAAAACTCACACTGCCTCCTTTTGAGCCAGTCAATACAGCAGAGATAAAATACTTATCATGGAAAACAGCTCTTCTCCTAGCAATAACTTCAGCAAGAAGAGTCTCCGAGTTACAGGCACTAATGGCTGTGGAACCTTTTAATGTGAGAGTGTTCAATCTCGCCTTTGTTCTTACACATGGGTTCGGAGCCGATCCTCGGCTCCGTGCCGGCCGACTGCAAGCTCTGCATAGAGAAGAAGCTCGAGGACATCTAATACCCACAATCCCCCTCTGCCTTTACCTCAGATCTAGTTTGCCGCTGCTGCATACGCATCGTTGGAGACTAGCTCGAGGCTGTTCAGATAAGATTTTTATCTATTCTGTTTAAATTTCAGAGTATTTTATCTAGTTACTTAAAGTATAAGAGTAGGTGTGTGAGTCATTAGGAATTCTCGATAATTAGAATAGTTAACTTTGTTAACTTTCGAGTTTAGAGTTTTTCGGGGCCTACCCCTTCTTGGACTTGTGACTAGATACTTGTTATAGTCTTGCCTTTAGGCAGTTCACGGATTTGACAATTTGACTAAAGTTTGTTTTAGTTAGTATCAAACAGACTCTTATTACCGGATTTGACACTTTTACTGGATTGGACCTTTTACTGGACTGGACTGTCTTTTCATTTCTCAATATGTCTGAAAAGATGAAATCTGGCTTTAAACGTTGTCAGTGTGGCCAAAAAATGTCGGTCACAGACAACCACAGTTCCTGTGTCTACTGTCTTGGCCCTCTCCACTTACAAGAGGATTGCTCTATTTGTCACTCTTTTTTAGTGGGAGGGTCATGACAGATAGGCGCAGGAAACTGATGGATAGAGGATTGCTTAAACCCTCTTTCCAGGAGGCTCTGGATGCTTCAGACCAGGCATCCAAGTCTTGAAGGATCGAGGCGTCTTGAGCCAAAGTCATCGGCTCCGAGCTCTTGAGTCTAGTTAGATCACCGGTTCCACAGACTTGGGGCCGAGTGTTCAACTGTTGCAGTTCGAGCCTCGAGTCTTGGAACCGGTGAGCTCCCTCCACCGACTCTGCTGAGGTCGGCGCCGCCTCGATCCCTTCGACTCGTTCTTCTAGAGCCCTTTCCGACACCGACGTGGACCGGGTGGTGCAGAAACTTATGGAGCATACGGCCCTGTCCAATCTTATTTCGGTCTCCTCTCAGTTGATGTCGAGACTTGAAGGCCTGCCACTATCTCCATCTGTTCCTCCTCCGAGACCTGTTCAGTCTACGGAGCCGGAAGAAGCTGACCTGATGATTGTGGAGCCCTCGGTGCCAGAACCGTCTTTTTCTCGGTCGGCACCGTTTACCTCGACTCCATCCGATCCGGTACGAGTCTCGGACCAAGGTCTGTCCTTGGTTCCGGGACGAGTCGAACCGATGTTTCGGTTCCGACTCTCCTCTCGGCCTCGCACGGATCGATTCGGTTCCGTCCTCGGGGTCGGTGCCTTCGGCTCCTGTTTCGGGGATTCTTCCCATTTCTTCGGAACCGGGAGATACCTCGACTCGGGACCCGGGGGCTTTCGACCTCATGAGGAAGGTGTTGTCTACTCAGACAACCACATCAGCAGGTGCAGCTTCTCCTCCCCGCAAAGGACCGTTATCCTCCTCTGCACCCACGGCCACGTCCAAGCGTCGGGCACCAGTGTCTCAGCCACCCCTGGAGGGTGCCCCCTCTTCCTCGGAGGCTTCTTCGGATGCTCCCCACGAAGAAGTTCCTAGGAAAAGACTGTGTAAGAGGAGACACTTGGATTCTCCACAAGAATCCTTGACATCTGATACTGACTTAGATGAGTCAGAAGGGTCCCCTAAGTCACCTTCAGAGGATGTCTCTTTTCTGACATCTTGGAGATCCTTAAACAGAGAGGTGACTGGCAAGCCCTCCCCTTCTGAGGATGAGTCAGTTTTGCTGAAGGCATTTGGTGCCCGTCCTTCCTCCTCCTGGGTCACTCCGCCCTTTGATGAGTTAATGGAATTAATTGCTCGAAGGCGTGGAGACTCCTGACACGGTGGAACCTGTCCCTAGGAAGCCAAATAAGTACATCACGGCACCACAGGACAAAGCTTACCTTACCAAAGGAGTTCCAGTAGACGCCATGGTGGCAGCGGCCACGAAAAAGGAGATGTCGGAGTCTTCCTCATCTGTCCATCCGCCTAACAAAGATTCTAGGACCATGGACAGATATGGGAAGCATTTTCAGTTCAGCGGCTTTCTCTATCGTTCCTGAACTATTTGACCCATTTTACACGTTTACAGAGGGATCTAGTCAAAGAGTTGGGAGATACCCTCCAGGGTGCTACAGATGCAGCTGTCTCAGAGAAAGTTACAGCGCATCTCAACACCCTTCGTCCATTGTGAACTTCGTCCATGAGGCTGATATCCTATGCAGCCGAAGGATCGAGTAGGGCAGCGCTTCAGCGATTGCTCTTCGTAGGCAATCCTGGATGCGCTTATGTTCGTTATGGAAGCCTTCAAGTCTTCCTTTACTAACGCCCCATTTGATGGAGCCACACTTTTGGCCCTAAAGTAAAGGAGACCCTTACCGGTGTGAACAGGAGGGAAAGACTCTGTCTGCTGTCGGAGTCCGTTTTCCACCCTTCCAGACCGTACCCCAAAGGGCAACGTGGTGGGAAAATGTGGTTTCGAAAACCCCAAGGATCTTTCCAAACACACAGGGTGATGCCCCTCTAGAGGCAGAGGGGGCAGAGGTGGAAGACGCTGCCCTGGCGGCAGAGGGTCCAAAACCAAGGTGACAGGGATAACCTCCTGGCAAACCTTTCAGCACTCCTGAGAGGAGGCCCGACTGTCCTGCTCTGGAGGCAGTCGGGGTCGCTTAGCTTTATACCCTCAGGCCTGGCAAAACCTTTCTTCAGACAATTGGGTAAAAGCGTTGTTACCAGAGGTTACAAAATTCCATTTCTATCCACCCCATTCCAAAGAAAAACTCCCAGATGTACCACCCCATCTGCGAGACCCAGCAGCTACAGAAATTTCAAAGCTGCTAGAAAGAGTCATCCAACCAGTCCCAGCGGACCAAATAGGATTCGGAACTTACTCAAGGTTCTTTTTAGTTCCAAAGAAAACAGGGGACTGGAGGCCAATTCTGGACCTAAGTCATCTCAACACCTTTGTCAAGAAGGAAAAGTTCCGAATGGTCATGCTTCAATCGATCCTTCCATTCTTACGGAAGGACGACTGGATGTGCTCAATAGATCTGAAGGACGCATACTACCACATCAAAATGGCCAGGGCGTCCAGAGATCACTTGCGCTTCCGGCTGGGAGCCAGTCACTATCAGTTTCGAGCCCTGCCCTTTGGCCTGACCACAGCCCCCAGGGTCTTCACCAAATGCATGGCAGTGGTAGCGTCTCATCTGAGGCGCCTAGGATTCCAGGTGTTTCCGTATCTGGACGACTGGCTCCTGTCTGCCACCACCAGGCGTCAACTGGTACAAGCCAGGGATTACTCCCTACAACTTTGTACACACCTTGGCATTTCAGTAAATTTCGAGAAATCTTTGCTACAGCCATCACAGCATATCTTATTCATAGGAGCGGAATTGGATACGCGTCAGTTAGTTCTAAAACTGCCGACAGAAAGAATAGTAGCACTTCAATTCAACATTTCCCTTCTGCTGTCGTCCAGAAAATCCCCAGCAAAAATTGTTCTGAAAGTTCTGGGTCTCATGGCAGCTTCTCTCATAGCAATACCATTGGGAAGACTGCACATGAGAGTGCTACAATGGCTTCTATTTGCACAATGGTCATTCCAACAACTTCCACTGACTCACGAAATATTGATAACGAAAACATGCAAATCACACCTAATGTGGTGGTTACAGACTTGCAACCTATCCGGCGGAAGACCATTTGTGCTACCCACACCGTCAGCAACGATAACCACGGACGCTTCCCTGATAGGGTGGGGGGGCATCTTTCAGGGACAGACAGTCCAAGGCGAATGGACCAATCTGGAGTACAATCTGCACATCAATGTTCTGGAGTTGAGGGCAGTGTTCTTGGCGTTGCAACACTTTGCTCCCCTTCTTCCTCCAGGGACCATTGCAGTTCAGACAGACAACATGTCAGTAGTCTGGTACATAAACAAGCAAGGGGAACCAGGTCTTACCAACTATGCAGAGAGGCCATGAGAATTTGGCAATGGGCAGAGTCCACGTCGCTTTCTGATCGCAACGCACATCCTGGGGTCATCCAACGTCATAGCCGACAGGCTGAGCAGAACAATACTATTGCCTCACGAGTGGTCCCTCAAACAGTCAGTTGGAAAGGATTTTTTCGCAAATGGGGCCAGCCTACCTGCGATCTGTTTGCGTCTCCAATGAACGCCAAATGCAGGAGCTACTTTGCCCTATTACCCCTCCAGGGAAGTCCCCAGGGACGCTGGTGCACGATTGGCCCCGGGTCTCCTATATGCTTTTCCTCCATTTCCCCTGATTGCAAAGTTTCTACAGAAAGCAAACAACCTTCAGAGGACTATAATTCTCATTGTTCCGTTCTGGCCTCGTCAAATTTGGTTTCCCTTTCTATTGCATCACCGCATTCGGGACCTTGGATGCTGGACCCAGAGCCAGATCTACTGACTCATTCGTCAGGAGTTCCTCACCCATCCCTGGAATCTCTCCATATAGCAGCTTGGCTGCTCCGCTTTAGCCAGGTCAATCCCCTTACATCGGTTCAGGATATTTTGGTGGCTTCTCATAAAGTTTCCACTACAAAGACTTACACCAGTAAATGGAAACGTTTTGTCTTCTGGAGTCACATCAGTTGGACCCTGTTACATCTCCGTTAAACAAGGTTTTAGAATTCTTGACTGAATTATTTCATGAAGGAGCTTCCCGGCTACTTTAAGAGTACAGTTAGCTGCCATTTCTAACTATCATATAGAAGAATGTGGTGCCTATTATGGCTCACAGACTTTGTAAAGCCTTTTAAAAGGTTCCTTTCATATCAGACCACCAGTCAGAAGTCCGACATCACCGTGGAATTTAAATTTGTTGCTTTCTAAATTAATGTTGCCACCCTTTGAACCAGCTTCAAGTTGCACGTTGAAATTTTTGTCATGGAAAACATTATTTCTAGTGGCCATCACATCTGCTAGGCAGTGTCTGAGCTTCAGGCCCTTCGGTCAAACATCCTTATTTAATATTTCATTCTGACAGAGTATCCCTACGCACTAATCCATCCTTTCTTCCCAAAGTTTGTTCCTCTAGTAATATCAATCAGTCCATTGAATTACCCACCTTCTTTAAAAACCACTCTAATAAATTGGAGTATATGTTGCACAAACTAGACGTCCATAGACAACTCAGATTTTATTTGGATAGAACAAAAGATCACAGGAAATCTGATCAACTGTTTGTAGCTTTTGCTGACAGCAGAAAGGGTCTTGCAGTTACAAAACGAACTCTTTCTAAATGGCTAACTGACTGTATCACATATGTTTACGAAGCCTCTGACCAAACTTTATCTGCGAAACCCAAAGGACATTCTACCAGATCAGTGTCTACATCTTTGGCTCACGCAGCTCGCTTACCTTTAGACACTATTTGTGCGGCTGCTACTTGGGCTAAACCACATACATTTATCTCTCATTACAAAGTGGACAGGGTTTCTAGGGATAGGGCAACCTTTGGTTCCACTGTGCTCAAGAACGTTCTCCCTTGAGTTCCTCAGGATCATGGAGCTAGGGACGCTACCCATGTGTAAGAACAAAGGCGAGATTGAACACTCTCACATAAAGAAGTTATGTCCTTACCATAACGTTCCATGTGGAGTGTTCATCTGCTTGGTTATTACACTCCCACCCTTCCCACCCTTAGGAAGAACGTTCGATTTGGTGCCTGGTCTGGAGTATTCTCCTTCTGCTGTTGCAGTAGTACTGTTACTTTCATACTCAGGGTATGTTTGTATATATGTATATTATGTATATAGTGGCATGTGTGCGTGCGTATGTCTGGTTTGCTTGCAAACTAGATCTGAGGTAAAGGCAGAGGGGGATTGTGGGTATTAGATGTCCTCGAGCTTCTTCTCGATGCAGAGCTTGCAGTCGGCCGGCACGGAGCCGAGGATCGGCTCCGAACCCATGTGTAATAACCAAGGCGAGATGAACACTCCACATGGAACGTTATGGTAAGGACATAACTTCTTTTTATTTTCCATCCGGACAGGGTTTCTCTAAGGACAAACCCAACATTTATGCCTAAGGTAGTGTCCAGTGTGGCTCTTAACCAAACCATACATTTGCCTACCTTTTATCCAAACCCACAGAATAAGGGGGAGAGACTTCTGCATTCTTTGGACATACACAGACAGCTACGCTTTTACTTGGACAAAACTAAAGCTTTCAGAAAGACTCTTAGTGGCATATGCTGCAGGATCGTAAGGAAAAGCTATATCAAAGCAGACTGTTTCAAAATGGATAGGCCACTGCATTCATTTTTGCTGTTCACAGCATGTCAAATCAGTGCCCAAGGGCATTGGGCCATATTCTACCAGAGCAGCAGCCACTTCAGCAGCCTTCCTCAGAGGAGTACCAACCAAGGACATTCTGGAGGCTGCAACCTGGAGTTCAGTGCACACTTTTACAAAGCACTACCACTTACCTCTTTACTCTAAATCCAGAGCAGGCTTTGCCGCTGCAGTTCTGCCGGGCCTTATAGCCTCTCCTAATTCTATTTAGGCCCAGCCACCCAACCTCAGCTTTGGGATTCAACCCTAGTGTAATGACTGCAACAGTGAAACATGATGAACATAGTACAGTTGTGTACCTACCATAAGTGTAGATGTTAGAGTGTATTCACTGTTGCAGTCCGGGTTGCCTTCCCACCATCCCCTTTTCATTCCTGGGACTTATCTGTACTTCTCTATTCTATACAACCTATGTGGTGTATTTGCTTGTAGATGAAGGTTATGTGCATGCTTTTTTATGATCAGAATTTTTTAGCCTACCCTTTTGGGGGCACCCGACATCTGGGGCAAGAAAAACTGAAGAAAATGGTGTCTGCATCTTTTATACCCCTGGCGCACTGATGTTGGGGAAGAGGTGACAGCAACCGACGCCGTACCAGGACTTTGGAATTCAGGCAGACTGCGGGTAGCCTGCCAGCAGGACAACTCAAGTGTAATGACTGCAACAGTGAATACACTCTAACATCTACATTTGTGGTGGGTACACAACTGTACTTTGTACCCCCCGATGTCTGTTGCCTTGTTCTTATTCTAATGTTATGCCACAAAAGTCGTTTGAGAGCATGTTTATTCCTGAACACAAAATCTGGGTGTGTCCCACAACACTTTCTATCTTAGCATCTGACAATAGAACTGGCCAATTTATTTTTTATATTGCAAAAAAGTGTTATTAGTGTAATGCATCAGGAAGCGTACTTTACTTTTCTGACTACCACTAACCACCTGCCTCTGAGTTTGTACTATCTGTCCACTTGAAAAATAAGGTCGTGCTGAAGTACTTCTTAGTTTGAACATCTCTGGCCATATCCCTCACTTCACCTTCTCTGGGACCCCTGTCTCTAAACTCTTGTGTCAAGGTGGTCAAGTTGGACTCAAACGTATTCTGTTGGCTGTTCAATCTCGAGATCCCTCATCCCTTGGCCCTTCAGTACATTTTTGAACACCCTCTAGATGGATGCATACTGTCCCTTCTCAATGTTGTATTTACCCAACATGGTTTCCTATAGAGTCTAGTTGCTATTTTGTTGTTTTCTAGCTCGAAAACCTCTACATCTAAAAAATCCATACTAGTATTTGAGTATTTATATGTAAATTTAAGAAAAGTTGTGGTATGGAGATGGTCTACAAACTCTGGAATCAGTTTCTCAGGTCCTTGCCACTAAAGAAAAAGGTCATTCACAAACCTTTTAAAAAATATGATATTTTGGAGAACTTGTTGTTGTTCATATGTTCGTTCCTGTTGGGACATAACTAAATTCCCATATCTATTAGCACAGGGTGTGCCCATGGCTGCACCTTGTTTCTGACAATAGTACACCCCATCAAAAAGAAATATATTGTGTTCCAGAATGAGGCTAATGAACAAACCAACGTTATCTTAACTTCATTAAAACTACTGAGCTCTTTAAGACACCTGCTTAGAAGACTGAGACCTTCATTCGGCATACAAGTTAAAAGTGATTGATTGTATATCCAGGGTTAAAAAAAACAACTTACCAACATTGTGACTCCTATCTATACATAAAAAAAATAAGTCTACTAAACATTGTTTAGTATAACGTACGATAGTACTAGATTCTGTCGCCCATCCCCTGCCCGACACAATTGGGTGCATTGATGGTCTCTTCATATTCTTATGTATTTTAGGTAGACCATTCCTTGTGGATACCAATGGTAACGAGACTCTAAAATAATTAAATAAATCTGTGGTAATCATGCATGCAGCCTGATAACCTTTTAACATTCTAGGTACCTCATTCACAATATCATGCACATGTTGTAGTCCTATAACTGCATAGACACTATTGTCACTTAGCACTTCTTTCATTTGTGTCACATAGAATGCTTTATCTGAAATGACCAGTGACCTGCCCTTGTCAGCTGGCCGAAACACAACAGTCTCCTCCATTTGTAAATCCAACAAAGCTTGCCACTCATCCTTATCTAAATTGCAGAATTTCTTATGCACATGTCCATTCAAGAAGTATTCCCTAACATCTTTTTCACACATTCGGCTAAAAATTTCTACCACGGGATCCAGTACAGGAACAAAGCTGCTAGGTTTTCTACACATATTCTGACTACTGCCAGCACAGCATTGAACATAGATTTTAACATCACATTCCTAGCAAATTAGCTTTATATCAATAATGAAAATGGTAAGCAACAGTTGCAGGAATGAGTCAGCCCTTTCCTTAATAATGAAAGTTCAACTTCAGACAAAACTGTTGTTGACAAGTTCTATACTAACTGTTCAAATGAGTCTGCCACATCTTCTTCTATGTCAGATTTTTATTCATTTCTGTGTCTGAAAGTTGCAATGGACGTTTTCTCCCTCGACTTTGTGACTGTTTCTGGACTGGAGAAACCATATTCCTGATCAGTAATGGCAGCAACGGAAAGTCTGACCTCAGATTTCTTTGGACTGAAGTTTTCATCTTAACAACTGGTTGTTGTGACTCAACCGATAATGGCTTTACTAAACTCACCCTGGACATCGTGGGCACTTCCGGCGTCTGTCAGAGCAGTGGAGCCAGTGGATGCAGGCATAGATGTATTGAAGGCAGACTCAGCCAATTTCGACTCTCCTGACTGCCTTGCTACAACAGACTAAATATCTGAACCTACTTCAGGTACAGAAAATGTTAAAGGCGAACCTGGCCAGGAAAGTACATGCCCATTCACAAAATCACGTGGATCCCTTTCAAGTTTTCACTTTTTGATAGAAATAAGCGATTCTGAAAGGAGATAACTTTCTCTGTTAGCTCCTCCATAGTCCATGCATAAATCTCCTCAGGAGCAGTAACTACAAGCTTCTGTTGCCTCTGATTGATGTCCGCTATTAACGCTTGTTCCATCGGAAGAAAATATGTAATGAGTAGCTTAATATGACAGACACTCAAATCCAGATTTAATTGCTGTCACTCCTTCAGCAAGTCCAAGTAGGTATCCCCAGGTTCAGGCACCTAGGCAGCGAGACATTTCCCTGTGGTACATTTGACTGGGGACACCTGGCTGAATTGACATTCAGCTGCAGAGAATTATGGCCATTTCCAGACTCCCTGTGGGAAAAGAGAAGCATACACTGCCATACCCACAACTTCAGTAACCAAATGCACAACAATGTCCATGGTCCCCAAGGGAACAATGAGACAGCAGGCAATAATGGCGAGCATCAGCAGCAGGCTGGCCAGAGGGCATGTCAGTGGCAGTAAAAATGCAGTGCATAATGGGTAGTGCCTTTGTATGGACCACTACCCCCGTCACCGTGTCTAGGGAACATTACCTAAAGCACATATTGGAGCATAAATGTGAATGTAGTATTCTGCAGGATTTCCTCCATGCTGTAGCACACTTCTGCATGTTGTAGTTACATAAGTATGTACTGTACACTGAGCACAATACTCATTACTTCTTCTGCCACCATTCATTTGGTCATTAAAGGTGTGAGCATGGCAGAGTGTGCTTCTCTTTTTGCCCACAGGGAATTTGCAAACAGCCATATTTCCCCACAGCTGAATGTCACTTCAGTCATGTGTCCCCAGTCAAATGTACCACAGGGAAATGTCTTGCTGCCTAGGCGCCTGAACCTGGTATCCCCATAGGTTGGCATCCTAAGTATGCAAAGACCCCTGGGTACTACTTTATGGTGAAGACGAGCTTCAAAATGGAGACCCTGACATTAATAGCGTTTCACTTTAAGTCATTTTCCAAAGCCTTAAGCTCGTTGTTAAATAGCACATTATCAAAATTCAAGTCTTCACTCTCGGAAACTGTTGCACCTAAAGTACAGGTCAGCAGTGGGTTATGTTGAATAGCTGTTAACTTGTCTAAGCACAGTAAACTCGCTGATTCAGTCCTGGTTATATAGTCCAATTCGATGGTGTCCCTGTGGACCACGGCGGAGGGAAATAGCAACAGCAATGTAAAAGCAATGAAAAAAGATAAGTAATCCACTGTGAAAAGGTCTGTGGAAGCAACAAAATCAACAGCAAACAAAATAGAATCCACAGAAACGACCACCAGTAAGAAAAAGGCCACAGACATCAGGGGGTACAACACCATATGGTTGTTGTAGTTACTGTCAGTATATAGACTGTAATAACACATTTGTACATCCTGTTACAAGTCAGCAATATAAACTTAGAGTTAGAGCTGTATGTTCTAACATTAATGTGGTTTATCTTGCTTACTGCCAAGCATGTTCATGTTTTTACATAGGAAAAACTGTGAGGATGTTAAAAGAGAGAATAGTGGAACACCTACTGGTTATTAGAAGTAGGAATCTTAGGAATGCTCTGCCCAAGCATGTCCATGAGGCATGTAATGTACATGATTTTAGGATGTTCATCGTGCATACAGCTGCAGTCATAACAGATGGGTTCTCCTGCCGTCAGGCGGGTCCTCGGTCGGCCGAATTCCAAAGTCTAGGTCCGGCGTCGGTTGTCGTCGCTTCTTCCCTGACGTCAGTGCGACAGGGGTATAAAAGAACCAGCCGACGCCATTTTCTCCAGTCTTTCTTGCCGTGCGGTGCCCGAAGCAGAAGCATTTCGCAAGTGCCGGTCGGCCAGCTCCTGATATTACGAAAAATTTGGAACCGAAGTCTTCTTAAAAGCTAAGTACCCCGTTGGGGAAACTTTTTCTTGCCTCAGACCGATGTGACAAAGTTAATAATTGTATTTCTTGTGGGAAGCAAATACCGCATAAGGATTTCCATTCCCTCTGTATACCTTGTTTAGGCCCAGACCACGATGTCTGTCTGTCGCTTTTTGTGCTACATTCAACAAACGCACTATTAAGCGTCGGGCGGAGTTTGCCCAGCATTATTTTGGGAAAGCATTTAACTATACTATGTCGTCGGATACTCCGACTCCGGTTTTCTCTAAAAAACGCAAAGACAAGGACCGACACTCTAGGTCCGCGGCCTCTACCGACACCACACCAAAGCCGACTACACGTGGTCCGGTTCTCAGCGAGGCGCCTACGCAGCCCCTGATTACCGACGACACATCCTTGGCGGTGTCTCCTGTACCTGAGGTCGCAGGCTTCTCGGCCCACACCCTGACTACAGATACCGAAGCCACGCTTGGCGTTGAAACACAGAATGTGGACAGGTCCACCTCCACTCAAGGTGTCTTCAGACCTTCCTCTTCTTTCTCCATCAAGGCTTTCACCAAGTCTAAAGCTACCATGCACCCTAAGAGACCAGCTACACAGGGCCCATCTCCAGGCCCCATGCCTAAGAAACAGATGCTTAAAATGGCTGAGGATTTAATTACTCTAATCAGAGGTTCTCAGCCACCTCCGGACAAAAGACCCAGAGTGGAGGAAGATTTCCCCTCCTCTGATCAGGGCTCCATTATTTCAGAGCACTCTGATTATCAGGAACAGTCTTACTCCCCTTTTGAAGACTCTGATGCAGAGGAATCTATTCCTTCTGTATCCCCCCTGAGGATTACTCATTTGGTGAAACTCTGCATACCTTAAGGGAACACTTCCACTGGGAAGGCCAGGATTATTCAGATTCCAAGAAAAGGCTCAGGGAATTTCTTTTGTTACCCCAGCACAGGCCTCTGGCTATTCCTCCTGTCCTGGACGTCCTAGATGATGTTTACTCGGAGGCCTGCCTTAACCCGGACTCTCTTCCTCCAGCTCCAGTTAAGCCTGACAGGTACTACAGGCTTCCTGACTCGCACCAATTTCTATACAAAAGCCATGCTGCTGACCTAGAAACCATCTCACGGGGCCCAAGGGAGTTAAGGCCTCCATTGCCAAAAACCCATTGCCTTCTGAGAGCGATTCCAGATCCTTAGAAAGGTGGGGAAAAAAGGTATATACCTCGGCTACCTTATCCATGAGGGCCTTAAACTGTCAGTTTCATATGCTAAAATACCAACAGTTTCTGTTATCTCAGTTGAAAAGTAAAATGTCACAACCTGAACAACCAGACATGAAGGAGTTGCAGGATTTGATGCATAGTGCAGAACAAGTGGGTAAACATACCTTACAATGTGGTTTTGATGTTCTAGAGGCCTCATGTAGAGCTGCTGTTACAGGTTCAGTCATACGTAGGCATGCCTGGCTCAAGGAACATGCCTTGCCTGATCATGTCAAAGCTAAATTACTAGATGCCCCTCTTCAAAATGATGTACTATTTGGGGCAAATGCTGAGGAAGTATTACGGAAAATGGAGGAAAAGGCTAAATCAATGCAAACTGTGAAAGAATTTCTGCAGGTTCAACCCCCACGTTTTAGTAGAAATTGGCCTTCCAAAAACTGGTCCTTTCCTGCCACAGACGGACCCCAAAGAGGCAGATACAGGCGCCCGAGGGGCAGAGGGCAAACACAAGGCTCGTACAGAGGCAGACAATGGCAAGCTCCTACACAAAGAGGTGGTGAGGACAACTCGCAATCTTTCAGAAAGCAAAACCAATGACTTTCCCCTTTGCATGCCAACCAGGTCTCAAATGGCAGCCCCCTTAGGAGGAAAGCTGGCACTATTCTCAACAAATTGGCATATTGTCACAAAGGACAAATGGATCCTGAACATTATAAACAGAGGCTACAAATTCCATTTTCATACCCTTCCAAAAATGAAAGGCATGCCAAACCTGCCACACAGTCAAAGGGCAGAGGCACAAAAGCAAATTTCAGATCTTATAAACATGAAAGCTATTCAAGAGGTACCTACGCACGAACAAGGTCAAGGTTTTTATTCCAGGCTATTTCTGGTACCAAGGAAGGGAAAAGATTGGAGACCTATTTTGGACCTATCCATCCTAAACACATTTCTACTCGTACCAAAATTCAAGATGCTCACTCTACAGCAACTTCTTCCCATGCTGGCCCAGGAGTCTTGGCTGGTAACATTGGACCTCAAGGAGGCATACCTGCATGTCCCAATCGGACAAAATTGCAGAAGATACCTCAGATTTCTTGCAGGTTCAACCCATTATCAATTCTCTGCATTGCCCTTTGGTTTATCTACTGCACCCAGAGTATTCACAAAATGCCTGGCATCAGTAATTGCCTACTGCAGACTTCAAGGGATACAAATATACCCTTATTTGGACGACTGCCTGATCCAAGCGGACAGCAAGCACATTCTTCTGAAACATCTGGCTTATGTAATAATGTTATTAAACTCTCTAGGATACACAGTCAACAAAGAGAAATCAAGACTAATACCCTCTCGGAAGATAATTTTCCTGGGTGCCAATTTGGACACAAACACCCAGATGGCCTACCTCATGCTAGAGAAGCAGGGGCAACTAATTCAATATTTCAGAACACTGGCAAATTGCACCAGGCTGACTGCAAGGAAAATCCTGCAGGCTCTGGGATTCATGGCATCTTGCATCTTACTAATCCCATGTGCAAAGCTGCATATGAGTAAACTACAATGGTACCTAAAAAACATATGGTCTCAACACAGCCACAGTTTGGAAACAATAATACCACTAATTCCATGTCTGCAAAAGGAATTTCTGTGGTGGGCTAAAGCATGCCAAACAAACGCAGGTCTTCCATTCAGCAAGCCTCAAGCAAATCGTCATCACAACAGACGCCTCGGACTACGCCTGGGGGGCGCACATGACAGACCGGTGCATTCAGGGCAAATGGACCCAAAAAGAAAAGCACCTTCACATCAATCAAAAAGAAATGCTAGCAGTGATAAATGCTATTGTAGCTTTCAAGGACCTTCTACAACCAGGTCAGCTATTGATAAGAACAGACACCACCACAGTTATGTGGTACATAAACAAGCAGGGAGGAACACATTCTTATCCCCTATGCAGACTGGCCATGTCACTTTGGAACATGGCCATGGACTTACAAATGGAACTACAAGCACAGTACTTGCCAGGCAAGGAAAACACCCTGGCAGACAACCTAAGCAGGAATATGACAGATCCACACGAATGGAAGTTGCATCCAAAAGTTTTTACAGAAATAATCCAAGAATGGGGAAGGCCAGACATAGATCTCTTTGCCTCCCACAAAAATCATCAATTGGCAAAATTCTGCTCAAGGATCTTCCATCCAAAGGCCTGGAGAGTGGACGCTCTCTCTTTCAGTTGGACATCAATGACAGTTTATGCCTTCCCACCTCTTCCTCTGCTGCCCAAAGTCCTATTGAAGACCAGAGCAGACAGACCACAGATGATCCTCATTGCTCCGGACTGGCCAAGGCAACACTGGTACCCACTCCTGAGGAGCCTGACGCATTCCCCACCATGGACCCTGCCTCTAATGCCTCTTCTTCTGACTCAGCACAGCTTCAAAACTCTTCACAGTCAGCTGATAACACGCAATCTAGCTGCATGGAAGATTCCTTAGCATCGCAGCAGGCCCTGCTCTCCAAGGAGGTGCAGGATGTCATTTTGGAGGCCAGAAGGCCATCAACTAGAAAAGCTTACTCTGCAAAATGGAAACGTTTTTGTGTTTGGAATGAGAAAAAGGGCCAGTGCCCTAGAAAACTGAATTTACCTCAAATACTACAATATTTGGCTGAACTGCTAAGCAGTGGACTTTCGTTCTCCTCCATCAAAATCCATGCCTCAGCCATTTCTGCAGAATACAACACTGATCCACCTTTATTCTCTCACCCTCTATTAAGACAGTTCCTCAGAGGGGCTAAGAATTTAAGACCTCCAAGGAAACAACCAATACCTGCTTGGGATCTTAATTTCATTCTGGAAAAACTGACTTTGCCTCCTTTTGAACTAGCTGCCTCATCAGATTTACAATATTTGTCCTGGAAAACAGCTTTCCTACTGGCTATCACTTCAGCTCGTAGAGTTTCAGAACTACAGGCTCTTATGGCTGTCCAGCCTTTTATCATCTTCCATCAGGACAGAGTTTCTTTACGTACCAACCCGTCCTTTATGCCTAAAGTGGTATCCAGGGTAGCTTTAAATCAGGCCATACATTTACCTACTTTTTATCCTAATCCTCAAAACAAAGGGGAGAGATTACTGCATTCCTTGGACATCCACAGACAACTGCGTTATTATTTGGACAGAACAAAACCTTTCAGAAAATCAGAACAGCTTTTTGTGGCCTATGCGGTAGGAGCTCAAGGGAAGTCAATATCCAAACAGACAATCTCAAAATGGATAGCCCACTGCATACGCTTTTGCTATTCCTTTCATGGCAAAACTATACCTACAGGAATTAGAACTCATTCTACCAGGGCCACAGCCACCTCTGCAGCCTTCCTCAGAGGAGTTCCTACCAAGGATATTTTAGAAGCAGCCACTTGGAGTTCTGTGCATACCTTCTCTAAGCACTACAACCTACCATTATACTCCAAATCTAGAGCAGGCTTTGCCACTGCAGTCTTGCAGGGCATTTTGGCTCCTCCTAGCTCCACCTAGTGCCTACCACCCCTTTCTTAGCTTTGGGATTCTACCCATCTGTTATGACTGCAGCTGTATGCACGATGAACATAGTACAGTTTTGTACCTACCATAAATGTAGATGTTCGAGTTCTAATACAGCTGCAGTCCAGGATGTTCATCGTGCATACAGCTGCAGTAATCACAGATGGGTTTTCAGCCGTCAGGCGGTCCCTCTGTCGGCCTAATTCCAAAGTCTTGGTCCGGCGTCGGTTGTCGTCGCGTACTCTTCTGACGTCAGTAAGGCCAGAGTATATAAGACACAGCCGACGCCATGTTCTTCGGTCTTTTTTGCCGCGCGGTGCCCGAAGCAGAAGCAGTTCGCAAGTGCCGGTCGGCCAGCTCCTGAATCACGAAAAAATTGGAACCAAAGTCTTCTTTAAAGCTAAGTACCCCGTTGGGGAAACTTTTCTTGCCTCAGACCGATGTCAGAAAAAGTTAATAATTGTATTTCTTGTGGGAAGCAAATACCGCATAAGGATTTCCATTCCCGTTGCATACCTTGTTTGGGCCCAAACCACGACGTCTCGGGCTGTCGCTTTTGCGCTGCCTTCAATAAATGCACTATCAAGCATCGGGCGGAGTTTGCCCAACACTACTTTGGTAAAGCTTTTGCTTATAAGATGTCGTCGGACACTCCGACTACCGTTTTGTCCAAAAAACGCAAGGAAAAGGACCGACACGCGAGACCCACGGTCCCCGCCGACACCACGCCAAAACAGGCTACACGTGGTCCGGTTCTCAGCGAGACGCCTTTGCAGTCCCTGACTACCGACGACACTCCTTTGGCGGTGTTCTCTGTACCCGAGACCGCTGGGTCCTCGGCCCTTTCCCAGACTACAATCGAAGCCCCTGCTAATGTCGAGCCTACTAATGTGGACAGGTCCACCTCCACCCATGGTGTATTTAGGCCCACTAATGTGGACAGGTCCACCTCCACCCATGGTGTATTTAGGCCCTCATCTTCTTTTTCAATAAAGGCCTTTACTAAATCCAAAGCAGCCAGGCATCCCACGAGGCCTGTTGCACAGGGCCCCTCTCCTGGACCCATGCCTAAGAAACAGATGCTTAAAATGGCTGAGGATTTAATTACTCTTATCAGAGGTTCTCAGCCCCCTCCTGACAAGAGACCCAGAGTGGAGGAAGAATCTCCCTCTTCTGATCAGGGATCCATTTTATCAGAACATTCTGATGCAGAGGAACACTCTTACTCCCCTTTTGAGGATTCGGATGCAGAACAGTCCATTCCTTTTGTATCCCTCCTGAGGATTTTTACTTTGGGGAAACCTTGCACACTTTGAGGGAACACTTCCATTGGGAAGGCCAAGACTTTTCAGATTCCAAGAAAAGACTTAGGGAATTTCTTTGTTACCTCAGCACAGACCCTGGCTATACCCCTGTTTTGGATGTACTGGATGATGTCTATTCGAGGCTTGCCTTAACCCTGATTCTCTGCCTCCTGCACCAGTAAAACCTGATAGGTATTACAGAGTACCCAGCTCTCACCAATTTCTCTACAAAGGCCATAATGCTGACCCTGAAACCATTTCACAAGGCCCCAAGGGATTAAAGGCCTCCACTGCCAAGAATCCACTCCTGCAGAAAGGGAATCCAGATCTCTAGAAAGGTGGGGTAAAAAGGTATATACCTCGGCCACCCTAGCCATGAGGGCCTTAAACTGTCAGTTTCATATGATTAAATATCAACAGTATCTGTTATCACAATTAAGGAACAAAATGTCTCAACCTGAACAACCAGATTTAAGAGTTACAGGATATGATGCATAGTGCGGAGCAAGTGGGTAAACACACCTTACAATGTGGTTATGATGCCCTAGAGGCTTCCAGTAGAGCGGCTGCTACAGCATCAGTCATTCGCAGACATGCCTGGCTTAGGGAACAAAATTTACCTGATCATGTGAAAGCTAAACTTCTTGATGCTCCTTTACAAAAGGATGTACTATTTGGTACTAATGCTGAGGACATACTACGGAAAATGGAAGAAAAAGCCAAATCTATGCAAACTGTCAAGGCTTTCTTACAGGTCCAACCACCACGTTTTAGCAGAAATTGGCCTTCAAAAAACTGGTCCTTTCCAGCCACTGACAAGCCCCAAAGAGGTAGATACAGACGCACAAGGGGCAGAGGGCAATCACAAGGATCATATAGAGGCAGACAATGGCAATCTCCAGCACCAAGAGGTGGTGAAGACGGTGCACAACAATACAGGAAGCAAACCCAATGACTTCCTCATTTCCATGCCAAGCAAGTCTCAGCTGACAGCACCTTTGGGAGGGAAACTAGCATTATTTGCAAGCAATTGGCATATTGTCACAACAGACAAATGGATACTGGACATTATAAACAGAGGCTACAAATTTCAATTTCACACTCTTCCAAAAATGAGAGGCATGCCAAACCTGCCACAAAATCAAAGGGCAGAGGCACAACTGCAAATTTCAAAGCTCCTAAACATGAGAGCTATACAAAAGGTACCTACACGCCAACAAGGTCAAGGTTTTTATTCAAGACTTTTTCTGGTACCAAGAAAAGGAACCGACTGGAGACCCATTTTGGACTTATCCATCCTAAACACATTCCTACTCGTGCCAAAATTCAAGATGCTCACATTACAGCAACTTCTTCCCATGCTGGGCAAGGAGTTTTGGCTGGTAACATTGGACCTCAAGGAGGCATACCTGCATGTCCCAATCAGACAAAGCTGCAGAAGATACCTCAGATTTCTTGCAGGTTCAATCCACTATCAATTCTCTGCATTGCCCTTTGGCTTATCTACTGCCCAGAGTATTCACAAAGTGCCTGGCATCAGTGATTGCCTACTGCAGACTTCAAGGGATACAAATTTACCCTTATCTGGACGACTGCCTGATCCAAGCGGACAGCAAACATACTACTGGAACATCTGGCATATGTGACACGGTTACTGCTTTCTCTGGGATATACCATCAACAAGGAGAAATCAAGACTAACACCATCTCAGAAAATAACCTTCCTGGGTGCCAACTTGGACACAAACACCCAGATGGCATATCTTACGCCAGAAAAACAAGGGCAACTATCTCAGTACTTCAAAGCACTAACAAAAAGTACCAGGCTTACTGCAAGGAAAATCCTGCAGGCTCTGGGATTCATAGTATCTTGCATTCTTCTAATCCCATGTGCAAAGCTGCATATGAGGAAACTTCAATGGTACCTAAAAAATCTATGGTCTCAACACAGTCACAGTTTGGAAGCAATTATACCAATAATTCCATGTTTGCAAAAGGAATTTCTATGGTGGGCCCAAGCATGTCAAGTAAACACAGGCCTTCCATTCTGCAAGCCTCAAGCAAAACAAATCATAACCACAGACGCCTCAGATTATGCCTGGGGGGCGCACATGAAGGACAGGTGCATTCAGGGCAGATGGTCCCAAAAGGAAAAGCACCTTCACATCAATCAAAAAGAAATGCTAGCAGTAATGAATGCAATTACAGATTTCAAGGACTTCCTGCATCCAGGACAATTACTGATAAGAACAGACAACACCACAGTAATGTGGTACATAAACAAACAAGGAGGAACACATTCATACCCTTTGTGCAGACTAGCCATGACTCTTTGGAACTTGGCTCTGGAAAGACAAATCGAATTTCAAGCGCAGTACTTGCCAGGACTGGAAAACACACTGGCAGACACTCTAAGCAGAAATATGACAGATCCACACGAATGGAAGTTACATCCTCAGGTGTTTACAGAGATAATCCAAGCGTGGGGAGGCCAGACATAGATCTTTTGCCTCCCACAGGAACCATCAACTGAAAAAGTTTTGTTCAAGGACCTTTCATCCAAAGGCCTGGAAAGTGGACGCCCTTTCATTCAGTTGGACAGCATGGACAGTTTATGCATTCCCACCTCTGCCCCTTCTGCCCAAGGTGCTTTTGAAAGCAAGAACAGACAAACCGAGGATGATACTGATTGCTCCAGATTGGCCAAGGCAACACTGGTATCCACTCCTGAGGAGCCTAACACATACTCCTCCCTGGTCCCTGCCTCTAATGCCTCTTCTATTGACTCAGAACAGCTACAAAACTCTTCAGTCAGCTGAATACACTCAACCTCGCTGCATGGAAAATTCCTTGACACCACGACAGTCCCTACTCTCCAAGGAGGTGCAGGATGTCATTTTGGAGGCCAGAAGACCATCTACTAGAAAAGCTTACTCCGCAAAATGGAAGCGGTTTTGCTGTTGGAATGAGAAGAGGCCAGGACTCTAGAAAATTGAACTTGCCTCAGGTTTTACAGTACCTAGCTGAACTGCTGAACAGTGGACTTTCATTTTCTTCCATAAAAATACATGCCTCAGCCATTTCTGCAGAATTCAACACGGATCCTCCTTTATTCTCTCACCCACTCTTACGACAGTTCCTCAGAGGGGCTAAGAATATAAGACCTCCAAGGAAGCAACCAATACCAGCCTGGGACCTTAATTACATACTAGAAAAATTAACATTGCCTCCCTTTGAACCTGCTGCCTCAACAGATCTGCAACATTTGTCCTGGAAAACAGCTTTCCTTCTGGCCATCACTTCAGCTCGTAGGGTTTCTGAACTACAGGCCCTCATGGCGGTGCAGCCCTTCCTCATCTTCCATCAGGACAGGGTTTCCCTTACCAATCCATCTTTTATGCCAAAAGTGGTATCCAGGGTAGCCTTAAATCAAGCCATACACCTACCTACCTTTTATCCTAACCCTCAAAACAAAGGGGAGAGGCTGCTTCACACTTTAGACATCCATAGGCAGCTATGTTATTATTTGGACAGAACAAAGTCCTTCAGGAAATCAGAACAACTTTTTGTGTCCTATGCCGTAGGGGCTCAAGGGAAACCAGTTACCAAACAGACCATTTCCAAGTGGATTGGCCACTGCATACGGTTTTGTTATTCCTATCATGGGAAATCTGTCCCTACTGGTATCAGATCTCACTCCACCAGGGCCACAGCCACCTCTACAGCCTTCCTACTAAGGATATTTTGGAGGCAGCCACTTGGAGTTCTGTACATACCTTCACAAAACACTACCACCTACCCTTATATTCCAGAACAAGAGCAGGCTTTGCCACTGCTGTTTTGCAGGGCATTCTGGCTCAACCCAGTTCCTCATAGTACCTACCACCCTATGCATAGCTTTGGGACTCTACCCATCTGTGATTACTGCAGCTGTATGCACGATGAACATAGTAGTTTTGTACCTACCATAAATGTAGATGTTCGAGTGCTAATACAGCTGCAGTACAGGTTTCCCTCCCTCCTTCCCCACTTGGTAAAGGCATGGGGCCTAACAACCTCTTCATACCACCTGACTGGGTTATCCTGCTATGTTTTATTTGCTTGCTTACACTGATTTTGCATTACATTGCATTGCTTGCATATGTAGATAAGCCTTATTTATGTATTGCCTTCCTTTTGGGGGCACCTGACATCTGGGGCAAGAAAGACTGAAGAACATGGCGTCGGCTGTGTCTTATATACTCTGGCCTTACTGACGTCAGAAGAGTATAGCGACAACCGGCCGGACCAAGACTTTGGAATTGGCCGACCGAGGGACCTGACGGCTGAAAACCCATCTGTGATTACTGCAGCTGTATTAGCACTCGAACATCTACATTTATGGTAGGTACAAAACTGTACTTTTCCCTCCCTCCTTCCCCTCTAGGGGTCTTCTTTTATGGTGTATTTGCTTGCAACTACTGGTCTTTGATTATATTGCATTGCATTATTACATAATTTTATGTATTGCCTTCTTTCTGGGGGCACCTGACATCTGGGCAAGAAAAAGTGAAGAAAATGGCGTCGGCTGGTTCTTTATTCCTTGTCGCACTGACGTCAGGGAAGAAGCGACGACAACAGACGCCGGACCTAGACTTTGGAATTCGGCCGACCGAGGACCCGCCTGATGGCAGGAGAACCCATCTGTTATGACTGCAGCTGTATTAGCACTCGAACATCTACATTTATGGTAGGTACAAAACTGTACTTTCAGGGTACTAGAAATGGTAGAACAAGAAACATGGTTGGGAGATATCAATAATGTAGTGGAACAGAGAGAGACTAGATGGGTAGTGAGATTGCAGGCAAATGTACATCCAGGGTTAAATGGCTATGTACCTTTAAAGCATATTTTAAAGGCTTGTTATCTATTTAAATAATTGTTGACATCATTGGTCATGTGACTTGTATTTTAATATTTATTTAAAGTATTTTGTATTGGTCTGAAGTGCACATGGGAGCATGAAAGCGCTAACCTTTTATTAAACTACAATTTCTATCCAAGAGTGTCGTGGTTGGATGTTTTTCATGTTTCACTGTTGCAGTAATCACATTTGGTTTTATCTGCCTGCATGTAGCCCTCAGCCGGCCTGAATACCGGAGTCTTGGGATTTCTGCGTCGGATGCTGTCGCTTCCTCCATGACGTCAGGGGTATAAAACATGCAGCCGACGCCATTACATCAGCCTTTCTTGCCGTGCAGTGCTCGAAGCAGAAGCAGTTTGCAAGTGCCGGTCGGCCGACTCCTGAAATTTTCGATGTTCTTTGTGTTTCACTGTTGCAGTCATTACATTTGGGTAATCCTGCTGGCAGGTCGCCCTCATTCGGCCTGAATTCCAAAGTCTTAGGTCCTGTGTCGGTTGCTGTCATCCCTTCCCTGATGTCAGGAGTATAAAAGATGCAGCCGACGCCATTTTCTTCAGTCTTTCTTGCCACGCGGTGCCCGAAGCAGAAGCAGTTCGCAAGTGCCGGTCGGCCGACTCCTGAGATTTTCTTGTTCGAGTTTCAGATCCGAAGTCTTCATTAAAAGCCAAGTACCCCATTGGGGAAACTTTTTACTTGCTCCAGACCGATGTCAGAAAAAGTTAATAATTGTATTTCTTGTGGGAAGCAAATTCCTCATAAGGACTTTCATTCTTACTGTATTCCTTGCCTAGGCCCTGACCACGACGTTTCAAGTTGTTGGTTTTGTGCTAGATTTAACCAACGCACTATTAAGCGTCGGTACGATTTTGCACTAAGCTGTTTTGGACGCAGATTTAATTATACAGTGTAGTCTGATAGCCATCCGACTACCGGAGTTCACAAAAAGCGCAAAGAAAAAGAAGAAAACAGCCAACCGAGGTCCAAAATCGAAGAAGCTTCTCCTAAGCCAGTCGCCGATTCTCAGTGAGGTGCTTTCGCAGCCCCTGATGCCTGCTACTTTAGAGTCGCAGGCCGCTACCGACTCCCACGTGGAGTCTGTCAGGTCGCATGAAACTCAAGGTATTGGAGCCACTGAGACTATTCCCTCAGATGGGTCCGGAGCCGCTGAGAAGGCATTGGCTTCTGAGGGTGTTTTCAGACCTAAACAATTATACATTAAACCAACTACAGCTTCAAAGGCAAAGACTAAAGCACCTTTAAAGGCAAAGAAACAAGTTCACCAGCCACATGGACAGGCCTCCATGCCCAAAAACAGATGCTCAAAATGGCCGAAGACTTAATTACCTTGATCAGGGGTTCCCATCCCCCTCCTGATAAGAGGCCTAGGCAAACGACAGACTATGAATCTTCAGATCAGGTTTCCATTTCCTCAGATTCCTCTCTTGATCAGGAATATTCTCTTCCCCCCTATGAAGATTCTGATGCTGGAGTCTATTCCTTCAGCTTCTCCTCCTGAGGACTTTTCCTTTGGGGAAACCTTGCATACCATGAGGGAGCATTTCCACTGGGAGAGCCAAGATTTTTCAGAATCTAAGAAAAGGCTCGGGGACTTCCGTCTACTACCTCAACACAGGCCTCTATCTATTCCACCTGTGTTAGACATTGTAGATGATGTATTTTCAGAGTGTAGTCTGACTCCTTACCTCCAGCTCCTGTTAAGCCTGACAGATACTACAGGTTTCCTGACTCTCATAAATTCCTTTTCAAAAACCCTGCTGCAGACCCAGAAACTATTTCTCAGGATCCCAAAGGGGTTAAGGCTTCCACTGCAAAAAACCCTACCCCCTCTGACAGAGATTCTAGGGCACTGGATAGATGGGGAAAAATATTTACACATCTGCTACCTTGGCTATAAGGGCCTTAAACTGCCAGTTTCATATGCTTAAATATCAGCAATATGTCATGACACTGCTGAAACTGAAAATGTTGGTAAATTCTGAATGTGCAGAAAACAAAGAAATGCAGGATTTATTGCATGCAGCTGAACAAGTTGGAAAGCATACTTTGCAATGCGGTTTTGATTCTCTGGAGGCCTCCTGCAGGGCCGCTGTTACGGGTTCTGTAATTAGGAGGCATGCTTGGTTAAAGGAACAAAATCTGCCTGATCATGTCTAAGCTAAATTATTAGATGCACCATTACAGCATGATACCTTGTTTGGTGTTGAGGCAGAAGAGGTGTTAAAGAAAGTGGAGGACAAAGCTAAATCTATGCAAACGGTCAAAAGATTGTTTACAGGTACAGCCACCTAGGCTTTGCAGACACTGGCCTACAAAGAATTGGTCCTTTCCAGTGTCAGACAGACCTCAAAGGGGCAGATCCAGACGCCCTAGAGGCAGATCCCAGCCGCAAGGTTCTTACAGGTCTAAGCAATGGGGTGCTTCTACCTCCAAAAGTGGAGAAGACAGATCACAACCATACAGGAAACAGTCCCAATGACTTCCCCCTGCCTATACTAAGTATTTATCTACTGGCAGCACCCTTAGGGGGAAAAATAGCACTTTGTTCTCAAAATTGGCACATTATAACCCAGGACAAATGGGTTCTAGACATAGTGTCACAAGGCTACAAGTTTCACTTCCATACCCTGCCAAGGGCAAACGGTTGGCCAGACCTGCCAAAAAATCAATGGGCAGAGGCTGAAAAACAAGTCTCATCCCTCATGGACATGGGGGCTATTCATCAAGTGCCACAGCAAGAGCAGGGACAAGGATTTTACTCAAGACTGTTCTTGATACCCAGAAAGGACAAAGCATGGAGACCAATACTGGACCTATCCATTCTAAACACTTTCCTGGATATACCAAAATTCAAGATGTTGACCTTGCAGCAGCTTCTGCCCATGCTGGGCAGAAAGGCTTGGCTCGTCACTTTAGACCTAAAAGAGGCATACCTGCATGTCCCAATCAGACAATCATGCAGAAGATAAGTCAGATTCAAGGCTGGTTCAAAGCATTACCAATTCTCTGCACTGCCCTTTGGCTTATCTTCTGCGCCCAGGGTCTTCACAAAGTGCCTGGCACAAGTAATTGCTTTCTGCAGACAGAGAGGAATACAAATATATCCTTACTTGGATGACTGCCTCATTCAAGCAGAGAACAAGGACATTCTACTACAGTATCTGGCGTTTGTGAAAAGACATTTAACATGCCTAGGGTACAGAGTCAACGAAAAGAAATCAAAACTAGTACCCTCTCAAGAGATAATATTCCTGGGTGCAAGTTTAAATACAACTGCCCAGATGGCTTATCTCACGCCAGACAAACAAAGGCAACTGACTACCTATTTCAAAAAATGGCAACAAAGGCCCAGTTATCTGCAAGAAAAATTCTGCAAGCTTTGGGCTTCATAGCATCCTGTATCCTACTAATTCCATATGCAAGACTGCATATGAAGAAACTTCAGTGGTACCTAAAAAGTGTCTGGACACAACATTGCCACAGCCTGGAAACAATGATTACTCTCATTCCCTGCCTACAACAGGAGTTTTGATGGTGGGTAAAGGCTTGTCACCAAAACAAGGGACAGCCATTCACATTACCCCCAGTCAGGCAGACACTAACAACAGATGCATCAGATTATGCCTGGGGGGCCCACATGGCAGGAAAAGACATTCAGGGCACCTGGTCCACAAATCAAATGCATCTACATATCGATCAGAAAGAGATGCTAGCTGTTCAAAATGGCCTGACAGCCTTCAAGGACTTAATTCATCCGGGACAACTACTGATAAAGACAGACAATACCACGATCATGTGGTACATAAACAAGCAGGGGGGCACTCACCCCCTTTGCAGACTAGCCATGGCTTTATGGGACACAGCATTGACTTATCAAGTTCATCTGCAGGCACAGTTCCTGCCAGGAAATGACAGTACTCTGGCAGACTAACAAAGCAGAAACCTCATGGATCCCCACGAGTGGCACCTGGATCCACAAGAATGATGATAAAGAAATGGGGACGCCCGGACATAGATCTAGTTGCCTCCCCTCACAACTATCAACTAAAAAGGTTCTGCACAAGGACTTATCACAGACAAGCATGGAAAGTGGACGCCTTATCTTTCAACTGGAAAAACCTATCAGTATATGCCTTTCTTCCACTGCCTCTCCTCCCCAAGGTACTCCTAAAGGTGAGACAGGAGAAACCAAAAATTATTCTGATTGCCCCAGACTGGCCCCGCCAGTACTGGTATCTGATCTTAAGGAACTTGTCTCAGTGCCCAGCCTGGACCTTACCTCAAATACCTCATCTACTGTCCCAACAAAACAATCAGATTCTGCACAGCCAACTCAGGAAACTAAACCTGGCAGCATGGCGGATAATGTAGCCATACAAAGCACACCTCTCAGTAAAGCTGTAATGGATGTCATTTTGGAAGCCAGAAGGCCTAGTACTAGAAAATCCTATGCTGGAAAATGGAAGAGATTTTGTGCTTGGAACCAAGCTCAAGGAACTGACACAGCTGTACCAAATATTCCTCAGATTTTGCAATACTTAACTGAGATGCTGGACAAAGGCCTATCTTTTTCATCAATTTAAAATTCATGCCTCTGCTATTTCGGCTGATTACAATACAGAGCCACCACTCTTTTTCTCATCCTTTATTAAGGCAGTACCTCAGAGGAGCCAAAAATTTAAGGCCTCCAAGGAGATCTTAAGGCCTCCAAGGAGATCGCCATTGCCTGCATGGGACCTCAATTATGTCTTGGAAAAACTCACCCTACCTCCTTTTGAGCCAGCTGCTACTGCGGATATAATGTTTTTATCTTGGAAAACCGCTCTGCTCCTAGCAATAACTTCTGCAAGACGAGTATTAGAGCTACAGGCTCTCATGGCTGTGGAACCTTTTATCATTTTTTTATCCAGGCAGGGTCTCTCTGAGGATATTTATGCCTAAGGTGGTGTCCAGTGTAGCCCTTAACCAAACTATTTGTTTGCCAACTTTTTATCCAAATCCACAGAACAAGGGGGAGAAAATTCTGTGTTCTTTGGGCATACACAGACAACTTTAGATTCTATTTGGACAAAACTAAAGTTTTCAGAAAGACAGAACAGTTACTAGTGGCATATGCTGCAGGCTCACAAGGAAAGGCTATCTCCAAGCAGACTATTTCAAATTGGATAGGTCACTGCATTAGTTTCTGCTACTCTTAGCATGGCAAGCCAGTGCCTAAGGGCATTAGGCCACATTCAACCAGAGCTGCAGCCACTTCTGCAGCCTTTCACAGGGGAATACCAACCAAAGACATTTTAGAGGCTGCTACTTGGAGTTCAGTGCACACCTTTACCAAAGCATTACAATCTGCCACTTTACTCTAAATCCAGAGCAGGCTTTGCCACTGCAGTTCTGCAGGGCCTCATAGCCGCTCCTACTGTTTAGCTCTGGCCCCCAACCATAGCTTTGGGACTCTACCCAAATGTAATGACTGCAACAGTGAAACATGAAGAACATAGTACAGTATAGTTGTATACACTTACCATAAATGTAGATGTTCGAGTATATTCACTGTTGCAGTCCAGGTTACCCACCCGCCATCCACCTTATTTCTGCTGGAACTTATCTTTACTTCTCTGATCTATACAACTTATGTGGTGCATTTGCTTGTAGATGAAGGTAAAGTTTATTTTGGTGCATGTATGTTTTATATACATATATCTAGCCTACCCTTTTGGGAGCACCTGACGTATGGGGCAAGAAAAACTAAAGAAAATGGCATCAGCTGCATCTTTTATACCCCTGACGGCCTGACGTCAGGGAAGGGGTGACAGCAACCGATGCAGGACCCAAGACTTTGGAATTCAGGCCGACTGAGGGCAACCTGCCAGCAGGATTACCCAAATGTAATGACTGCAACAGTGAATACACTCTAACATCTACTTTTATGGTAAGTGTACACAACTGTACTTTTTTCGAGTTTCAGACCTGAAGTCTTCTAAAAGATAAGTACCCCTTTGGGGATCCTTTTTTCTTGCTCTAGCAGATGTCAGAAAAAGTTAATAATTGTCTTGCCTGTGGAAAGCAAATACCTCGGAGATTTTCATTCTTACTGTGTCACCTGTTTAGGCCCAGACCATGATGTTCCTCGCTATCTGTTTTGTGCCTTGTTCAATGCCCAAACTATTCATCATCAGGCTGTTTTTGTAGCAAATTCTTTCGCTCTCGATCTCCGTACTCTGAAATGTCTTCAGTAAGCCATCCGTCTACCGATCTTCCAAAAAAATGAAAGGATGAAGACAAGAGACAGACCACATAGGTTCAAGGCTGCCGACAACGCTACCATTAATGCTAGTCGCTAGTCCGCTGGTACTCAATGAGATGCTTTCGCAGCCCCTGTTACCCGCTTCTGCAGATTCGCAGGCCTCTACTGAGACCTTCGGAGTCCGGTATACCGTGAGATGCTTCTTCGACCTATGGAACCTGCGGATGTCTCTACCCTGGATGAGTCCGGAGCTGCTGTGCAGGCATCAGCTTCTGAGGGTGTTGTCAGGCCTTCCAATCTTCATATTAAACTGACGACTTTCTTTCAAACCAAAATTACCAAATTTCTCAGGCCTAAAGTTCACACTACGTCTAGGAAACTGACAGCCAAAGTGCATTCTAAGGCCCACATGCCACAAAAACAAATGATTAGAATGACTGAGGACCTCATTACTTTAATTAGGGGAAGGACCTCATTACTTTAATTAGGGGAAGTCAGTCTTCCCCCTGAAAAAGTCCCAGAACTGATTTTCCTTCTGATTCTTCTGATCAGGAATCTGATACCCTTATCTACCTATGAGGATTCTGATGCAGTGGATTCCATTCCCTCTGCTTCCCCTCCAGAGGATTATTTCTTTGGTGAAACCCTGCACACCCTTGGAGAACATTTCTGCTGGGAGAGCCAGGACGACTCCCAGTCCAAAAAGAGACTCAGGGAATTTTTAAGCTTGCCTCAGCACAGGCCTCTAGCTATCCCTCCTGTTCTGGAAATTGTAGATGTCTTCCTGGAATCCAGCCTTACCCCTGATACCTTGCCTCCAGCTCCCAGGAAACCTGACCGGTACTGTAGAGTGCCTGACTCCCACAAATTCCATTTTAGGAACCCTACTGCTTATCCAGAGACCATTTCCCAGGGACCTAAAAGCTACAACTACCGAAAATCCTACCCCTTCAGACAGGGATTCCAGGGCATTAGATAGATGGGGGGAAAAAAGGTATACACCTTTGCTACTCTTGCCATTAGGGCTTTAAATTGCCAGTTTCGTATGTTAAAGTATCAGCAGCATGTTATGGAGCTAATTAAACAAAAAATGTTGTTGATTCCTGATTGTGCAGAACACAAAGATTTACAAGAGTTAATGCATTCTGCTGACCAAGTTGGTAAACATACTTTGCAATGTGGGTTTGATGCTTTAGAAGCATCTTGCAGGGCTGCTGTCACTGGGTCTGTTCTTAGAAGACATGCTTGGCTTAAGGAACAAGACTTGCCAGATCATGTCAAAGCAAAATTACTGGATGCATCATTAAATCAAGAGCGTCTGGTAATAAAGCAGAAGTTGTTCTCAAAAGAATGGAGGAGAAAGCTAAATCTATGCAAACCGTTAAAGATTTCTTAAGTACAGCCACCTAGATTCAGTAGGCATTGGCATTCAAAAAACTGGTCTTTTCCAGTCCCTTCCATGCCTTCTCAGTCCAAACCCAGGGGCAGCAGACCACCAAGATTTCAGTGTCAGGCTATGCACAGATCTAAGCAAGGGAGTAGTAAGCCTCTGTCCTTTGGTAAAATTGCACAATGACTTATCCTTAACATTTCCAAGACTTCCTCAAGTACTTGCACCTTTAGGAGGAAAACTTACACTGCATGCCAAAAATTAGCAATATATTACCCAAGACAAATAGGCCTTAAGCACTGATGTTCTTCGTGTTTCACTGTTGCAGTCATTACATTTGGGTAATCTGCTGGCAGGTTGCCCTCAGTCGGCCTGAATTCCAAAGTCTTGAGTCCTGCGTCGGTTGCTGTCTTCTCTTCCATGACTTCACGTCGTCAGGGGTATAAAACATGCGGCCGACGCCATTTTCTTGAGTCTTTCTTGCTGCGCGGTGCCCGAAGAAGAAGCATTTCGCAAGTGCCGGTCGGCTGACTACTGAAATATTCGAGTTTGAGTTTCAGAACCAAAGTCTTCTTCACTAAAGCTAAGTACCCCGTTGAGGAAACTTTTTTCTTGCTTTTTACCGATGTCAGAAAAAGTTAATAATTGTATTACTTGTGGGAAGCAAATACTTCATAAGGATTTCCATTTTATACTGTATTCCTTGCCTAGGCCGTGATCACAACGTGTCTGGCTGTCGGTTTTGTGCTAGATTTAACCAACGCACTATTAAGTGTCTTTATATTTTTGCATCAAAGTATTTTGGAAACTGATTTAACTACCCAAAAATGCAACCTTGGCAGTCAGGGCTTTAAACTGTCAATTTCATATGCGTAAGTGCCAACAACATCTTATGGGATTGCTGAAACAGAAAATGATGATGATTTCAGAATGTGCAGAAAATAAAGAATTTCAGAAATTATTGCATGCAGCTGAACAAGTTGGAAAGCATACTTTGCAATGTGGTTTTGATTCCTTAGAGGCCTCCTGCAGGGCCGCAGTTACTGGATCTGTGATTAGGAGGCATGCCTGGTTAAAGGAACAAAATTTGCCTGATCATGTTAAAGCTAAATTGCTAGATGCACCTTTACAGCATGATTCTCTGTTTGGTATTAAGGCAGAAGAGGTTTTAAAGAAAATGGAAGACAAAGCTAAGTCTATGCAAACTGTTAGACTTCTTACAAGTGCAGCCACCAAGATTCAGTAGACACTGGCCTACAAAAAATTGGTCCTTTCCTGTGTCAGACAGAGCTCAAAGGGGCAAATCCAGACACCCAAAGGGTTCCGGATACCAGGTGCAAGATTCATACAGGTCAAAGCAAAGGGGGGCATCTACCGCCAAATCAGGGGGAGATGAAGCGCAAACCTACAGAAAACAGTCCCAATGACTTCCCTCTGCTTACACCAAGCACTTATCTTTTGACAGCACCCTTAGGGGGAAAATTAGCACTTTTTGCTCAAAATTGGCAGTTAATAACCCAGGACAAGGGGGTACTAAACATAGTATCACAGGGATACAGATTCCATTTCCACACTCTGCCAATGGCAAATGGTTGGCCAGATCTGCCCAAAAATCAATGGGCAGAGGCACAGAAACAAGATACATCCCTCATGGATATGGGGGCCATTCAACCAGAACAGGAAAAAGGGCAAGGTTTTTACTCTACTGTTATTGGTACCCAGAAAGGGCAAGGTCTGGCGGCCAATACAGGATTTATCAATTTTGAACACATACCTGGACATTCCAAAATTCAAAATGCTGACTTTGCAGCAGCTTCTGCCCATGCTGGGCAGTAATGCTTGGCTGGTGACATTAGACCTAAAAGAGGCATACCTGCATGTTCCAATAAGACAATCGTGCAGAAGATACCTCAGATTCAAGGCTGGCTTAATGCATTACCAATTCTCTGTGCTGCCCTTTGTAAAGACCTTGGGCGCAGTAGATAAGCCAATGTGCCTGGCACCAATAATTGCATTTTGCAGACAAAGAAGTATACAAATATTTCCTTACTTGGACGACTGTCTCATTCAAGCAGAGAACAAGGACACTCTTCTTCGACACCTGGCATTTGTGAAAAGGCTTCTAACATGCCTAGGGTACACAATAAACGAAAAGAAATCACAACTGGTACCCTCTCAAAAGATAACATTCCTGGGTGCAAGCTTGAATACAAATGCCCAGATGGCTTACCTTGCGTCAGACAAACAAAGGCAACTGACTACTTACTTCAAACTGATGGCAACAAAAACCCAGT